>NC_051064.1:50809891-50922391 GCF_004664715.2 Peromyscus leucopus
TGTTATCAGTGTACTCTATTTTCTTTAACATATTCATGATAACACTTTTAAGTCATTGTCTGATACTTTCAAAGTTCAGTTTTATAACAGGAATTCTTGCCCTGTAACAATGAACTCTACTGGGCCACTGCTGAATTTCTCAGGCATTGTCTTTTCATGAGAAGTTTCGGTTCTGGGGATGGAGAGAAAGGTCCACTGCTAAGAGCATTCATTGCTTTTGCATAGGACCTGTGCACCCAAAAGGCTGTCAACAACCTCTTGTAACTCTGACTTGAAGGGGGTCAAATGTCCTTATCTGTTATCTGTGGTCACTGAGTGCCCAAGGTACAAATATCTGCATGTATATCACACACACACACACACACACACACACACACACACACATAAATAAATAAATAAAATATTTATCAATAAATAAATAAATATTGTAAAAAGAGAAGATTCAGTTCATTCAAATCTGTGTCCTTCTGTTCTCTCTAAAGTACACATCAACTTTAACAAACAAATTTCAAATTTCAGGGCAACACAAAATGTCTTTGATAGACACATAATATACCATAATTTCAGCCACTATTACCTTAATTCAAGTATTGTGACTAATTCATTTCTTCAAAACATAACCACTTCCGGAAGAAATGAAAAACAATTCCAAGTATTATTTTGCATAACTCACTTTTCATATCCAATGTATTATTATAAACAAATATGTACCCAAACAATTGAAGGTTCACTTTTAGTCAACTGACAGCTATGTCTATTATGGGTTGTATTTTAAAACTGAATGAATAATATCATGTTCTTTTTCTTTCTTTTAAATGCCATAAAAATCCTTTCTGACTATTTCTATTTGCTTATACAAAAGAACATAATGACCTACACTTAAAGAACTTTTTCAGCCTTCACTAATACAATTCAGCAAGTTCCACATGACACTTTGCAAGATATGTCACAGCCAATCTATCACAGTGCAGATTTTTCATGGTTATTATTAAATCCCCTAAAACCATTGACTCATGCTGTCCTTGACATAATAAATTTCTTGTTCTTTAAAAAGTTGCTACAGATGTGCAGTAAAGCAAAATTGTGCTCACAACTTACTTTTTCAATCTTTGACATAAAAAAGCAATTTTCACCTAAGTTCAGTACATGTGTTTATTATGCACAGTTCCCTCTTCCAGAGCTCAAACACAGCAGTCAAGAGAAATGCATTTCTTCCTCTTCTGGTGTAAGGCTGTTTAAACTTCAAGTCATAATATAAAAGGCATATATCATTTCACTAGGAAGTAAATTAAAAGGAAATAAACCTTATTATACCTCAACTAACCACGGAGTAACTGAGCTCCCGGCTAAAGTAAGAACCATCACCTGTTCTAAAGATTAATTACCATCCACAGAAACTTCCACTGAGTAAATAAGAAATGGATATGACATGAGATATGGTGTTTGTCTAGCTAATGGCATCGAGGAATTATTTTACATATGCCAAAAAAAATCAGGACTCATTTCACAAGCACCTTACTGAACAGATGCCTCAGCTAGATAAAATATCATTTGCTCATCTATCTAAAAATATTGCTTTGTCCTTAGTACCTCACTGTTGATTTCAGGGGTTCAATAACCTCTACCATCTATCTTGACAAAGATAAATGGAATAATTGTAATCTAGATTCAAAATTGGTCTCTAAATACTTGCTTGATGTTAACTATATGAACCAAGCTAACTTAAACTCTGACTCTGATCACCAATAGATATGCTGAAGGTCCTAGTGTGTGGAGATGGAAAGTTTCAGACATTATCATTCATATTGAACATGTGAACATATGATTCACAGTAAAACCATAGCTCATCTTTCCATTACTATCCAGGGCACCACAGTGAACATTCTCAATGAATTTTAAAGTTATTTAAAATGTGTGTCAATAAGGTAGACTCAATATTAGGAGATGATTTTATTCACTTAAAAATAGAATATTTTTCAACCAGTGCAAATAATGAACAATTAAAAGGAAATAAACCATTCTTGAATTTGTACTATATTTATCTTATTTGCAAAACAACTGTTCTTTTTTAATCAGGACAAAAATAGAAAATAAATTTAGCTCTATCATCTTTGAGCCAGCTACTCTACCAGGAATATTTACAATGATTGGTTAACTTAATCTTATCAAGAATAATATGGCTTATCAATATTACCGGGGAAAAGTGAGATCAATGAAGTTCATAAGTTTTAATATTATGATTCTTAAAACTTAGGCACTATTTACTTCATATACTCTTTTGTATTATACAAGCATGTATTCTGTTTGTTTTCAGCAATATTGGAATATATTTGCACGAGTTTGTTTATAAATGTAGTGCTTTCATGGGCATATAATGGATGCATATGAGTGAAAATGTGTGACCAGTTGTATCCACAGAACTTTAATGGGTACAGTAATACCCAGTCTCATTCATTCTAACATTTTCCTTAAGAATAATTTTTGTGTTCACAGTTATATCAGTCCTGTTATGTCTAAAGTTCACAGCATTGAAAAGAGGGAGTAAACAAAGTCCCACTGCTAAACAAGAAGATATAAACATTTGATACCTGGTGGGAAAGGGGAAATCAACTTTTTCCAATCGAGTATTACCCAATATAATAACCATACTCCAGTGTAGTCCAAATGTCCAGAAGTAGCAGGATAGCACTTTTGTTTTGCTTTGCTTTTTTTGTATAATTGTTTCTTGCTTTGCTTTTTTTTTTTAGTTTGTTTTGATTTTCACTTTTGTTTTGCTTTGTTTTGTTTCAGAGAGAGAGTTGGGTATATAGGAAGATACAAAGAATCTGGATCGAGGAGTTGCTAAACAGAATGTGTTCAAAATTTATTCTATGAAAAAATTAATAGAAAAATAACTCAATAAAAAAGAAATTTAATGAAAAAGTAATGCATCTGTACCACAGAGAAGGAAAGTGGAGAAGGAAAGCACCATGGAGGTGCTGCTCATCTGCAGTCTGTAAGAATGGGACAGCGGCACCAACCAGAGTTAGTAATGCAGGGTCCTGAGATGAGGAAAACACAGCAACTATCACAAGTGTGTGTGCAGTACTAGGTATTTGCCAAGGATTCTCACTCATACGAATCATTTTATTTAAATGACTGATGTCTATCAGTGGCTCAAAAGTGAAAGAGACAAAGACTGCTGCCATCAGGACCATTATTTGTATATGTTCAACCCAGATTTTGTAAAAGGACATTACTGAGCAACTTGTGAATTGAATTCCGGAGTGGCTGTGCCTTGTGATTAAAGGGCTACAAACTTCAATTAAGACTAAGGTCTAGAATTAAGGATACAATTAAATTAGGCCGTTCCACTGAGTAGTAAAGCCAGGCATAATACGTCAAATGGTTGGAACTGATGTAAATAACATCTATGACGACACTCAACACATTTAAAAGAAGAAAATGTAGCTAACTAAATTGATAAATTGTCTAGAATGTAGTTAAAAATTAAAATATCCCAATAGCTGGCAAATATAAAGAAAAATTAATTAATAAATAAAAATTCCATGATGACATCAATGTAATTCTTAGCGAACAAGTGTATTTTAAAAGAGATATTAGAGATTCATTCATTGTTCTACAGAAAAAAAATAAAAAATGAACAAATAGATGAGGAAAAACTGAAATATAAATTATTAAGAACAAACACCACAGAAATTTTTGTGATTAGGTCAAATATACAAATTTCTATTGGGCAATATCAAGTGATTGAAAAGAAATAAGGCAGAATAGGGGGAAAAGAGATTAAAGAGGTCAGAGAATAATAGGTACATGTTTACTAATTTTGAGATGCAAGAGTTCAGTGAACATCAAACAGGGTTAAGACAGAGAAAACTCTACCCTGTGACAATACAGCAAGACTTTAAAAAAATCCAGAAACAGTGTTGATTTCTTCCAGGATAGTAGAACAATCTACATATAAAGGAAAAATAACAAAGTAACTCATGAATTATCATTAGAAATAAAAAAGGCAATGATACAAATTGAAAGTAATGAACAAGAAAGAAATTATTTTAATTTTTATTTGATGGCATTTGTCTAGTGGGTTCTATTTAAATGAAATAATATAAAACACACATTTCAAAGAGCAAATTAGGTCAGCTCAGATTGAGAAGTAAAGTGAAACGAGACATTTAGATCACTTGTACTACCATGGCCTGAGAGCAGACTGAGTTTAACTCCTCCTTTGCAATGAATAATTTGCTACAAAAGGAAAACTCTTCAAGTAGGCATTTGAACTCAAAGGGCAGAGCAGATCCAGGAAGAATGTTCCCCCAAGAACTAGGGCAGATTATGTGAGGAAATGACATGCAACCTCAACCAGATTCCAGTGTCCAGAATCATTTAAACTGGCTATCATTCCCTCCTCTTCTGAGTAAGACTGATTAATACATCTCTCTTGTGTCTGTGTGATAGTGATCTTGTCTCTATTTTATAGTCATCCTATGTCTGTGTTAATGTTGTCCGATGTCTGGACTACAGTTTTCCTATGTCAGTGCCACAGTTGTCCAATATCTGTTAACACGTGTCCTGTGTCTATGTGATAGCTATTCTACTGTGCAGTGAGTATTTAGGATGCAGAATCTCCTTAACTGGTTCACATGCTTTCAGACAGAGTGAATCAATGACATTGTAAGTCCCATACTACATCCAACCGAATATATCTTTATCTAGACAAAAATAAGATGATTCTGAACTTTAACTTGATCCTGATACACATATGGAATGAGGCTGTCACATGGAGGATTGAGACATAAGGTGATTGCAAATATTTAGCATGCAGAAGGGAAAAGATTTTTTTGAAGAAAAGCATATACAGAAGCTTGTATTTTCATCATGATCACAGAAATATTGTAGACTCTTTCTCCAAAATTTCATCTTTTTCTCTAAAGCAGTAGATCACTCTGGAGATTGTAATTAGTGAGTAGAGTACAGCAGAAATAATGAAAGCTTGGTTAGGAAGATAATGAAGACATATGTCATTTTATCATTTGGATCCTTGTCTTATCTTCTACCCTTCTTCCTTCCTCCCTTCCTTCCTTTTTTCCTTCCTTCCTTCCTTCCTTCCTTTCTTCCTTTCTTTCTTCCTTTCTTTTTTTCTTTATTTCTTCCTCCCTCCCTCCCTTCCTTCCTTCCTATTAATTCTTCTCTCGCACAATACTTCTGCAGCCTCCCCTCCCTTCACTCCTTTCAGCCCCTTCCCACCTCCCCTCATTTCCAGATCCACTCCCCCTCCATTTCCCTTCAGAAAAGCCCATATGCCATTAACCCACCATACTGTAGCTCAAGTCTGCATGCCACTGTGTCTCTGTACCTTGGTGTCTCTATATCTCAACCTGCATGAGATATGAAGTAGAAAGCCATTTGGGGCTCTGTTATTGTGTGTTTAGAAGCCATTTTTAAACTCTTTTAGGCCTTATGGAAATTTGAGAGCCCTGTGTTGGTATGCCAATTGTAGCTAGAAGTTTTTCTGTTTCCCAGCTGGCCTTCGGTCAGGACAGACAGATCTCTCCCACTCAAGTCCCCCAAGTAAGCACACAGAGGCTTATATTAATTGTAACTGCTTGGCCAATAGCTCAGGCTTATTACTGACTAACTCTTATACTTAAAGTAATCCATAATTCTTACCTATGTTTAGCCATGTGACTTGGTACCTTTTCTCAGTTCTGCCTTGTCATCTTGCCTTCTCTGTATCTGGCTGGTGACTCCTGACTCAGCCTTCCTCTTCCCAGAATTCTCCTTGTCTTATTGCCCTGACTATACTTCCTGCCTGGCTACTACCCAATCAGCATTTTATTTATCAACCAATCAGAGCAACACATATTCACAGCATACAGAATATCTCACAGCAATTCATTCATTTTTTTTTGTTTGTAAAATAGGGTAGCAACTTTATTGAAATAGAATTTATACACCATGCAATTTACCCATTTGACATAAAGAATTCAATGATCTTTAACAGCATCACAGAATTATACAATCATTATTACAATGTTAGAACATTTAATCAATCCCTAAAGAAACGTCATACACCTTAGCATTTGCAATTAATTTCCCTTAGATCCACACCACTCCACTAGCACTAGGAAAATGATAATCTGTTTATTGTTGCTATGAATTTTCCTGATCAGGACATTTGATACAAATGGAATCATGTAATAGGTATCCAGTGTGGTTGATGCTCTTTGCTTAGCATATTTTTTCAAGTTTCATCCATGTTGTAGCATATTTCCATATTTCCACATTTCCTTCCTTTGCATTGATCAATATATTGTATCAATATATCTCATTCTATTTATCCATTTGTCACTTGATGGGCATTTGGACTATTATAATTTTGAGCTATTATAAATAATGTTGCTATAAACAGTCATTCATATCACTTGTTTTAAAAGCACAAGTGACCTCATCATCTGATTAACTTTTTCTCAGCACTGGTCTTCTCCAGTCATACCACTCACAAGCTTCTTCTTCCCACTCCTCAGTAAACTCCTGGAGACTCAAATTTAGGGATGTGTCTTGGATAAATCTCCAATTTTTCACAAGTATTGCATCTTTTATGACAGGTGTTGATACCATAAACTAATTAAAAAATGAGTTGTTCCTCAAAAATGAATTTATATGCATCCTAACAACTCGTTTTTAATAGATACAATAATGAAATATCCTTCCAGGATTAAAATACTAACTATCTAAACACTATATTTTCAGTTTAGTTCCTATTCTTTGCTTTATATCCAGTACCTGGCTTTCTTATAAATACCTAAAAAAGTATGTCAAAGATGGCACTAATTACAATCCACAAAAAAACACTTTTGGTACTATGTTATCTACAAAGAAGGATGATACTCTATAACACATATTACTGATCAAGTCATAAATCTGGTAAATGCCATAAACTTTCCCAACAGTGTAAATTAATCTATCTGGAATACCTCTCTATTTTTTTTAAAATGATTCATTTTTTTAAATGAATAAGATAAAAAGGAATTAATAAGATAGAATAACAACTATCACATCACTATCACATCAAAGTTGGACAAAACAAACCAACAGAAGGAAAAGAGCAAAAGAGAAGGCACAAAAATCAAAGACCCACTTACTAGCTTAAAATCCCTTAAAAAACTCAACTAGAAGACATTATGTGTGTGTGTGTGTGTGTGTGTGTGTGTGTGTGTGTGTGTGTGTGTGCACAGAAGACAGGATGAAGACCCATGCAGGTCCTTCACATGCTGCTTCATTCTCTGTGAGTTTATATGAACTTCACTCATGTTGATTTAGAGGGCCATGTTTTCTTGGTGAGTGTCCTTCATCGCCTCTGGCTCTACTTTCCTTCTGCCTCCACTTCTGTGGGGTTCCCTGAGCTATGAGAGGAGGGATTTGATAGAGACATCCCAACTAAGGCTGAGTGTTCCAAGGTCTTTCATTCCCTGCGTAATGTCTGGTTGTGGGTTTCTGTGTTTATTCCCTACTGCTGAAGGAGGAAGCTTCTCGAATGATAACTGAACAAGGCATTGATCTATGAATATAACAAGGTCATTCTCTCTCTCTCTCTCTCTCTCTCTCTCTCTATATATATATATATATATATATATATATATATATATATTATATATATATATATATTTCTCTCTCTTTCTCTCTCCTTTAGACAAATACTATTTCAATCTACTCTCAGGTTACCCAAGGAGTATCAAAAATGGTTTCCAAGTGCCTCACAGTCTTACTTGCAAAAAGCATGCCATTATAGGAAAAACCTTTTCTCAATCAAGGTTTCACTTCTCTTAGATGACTCTAGCTTGTGTAAAGTTGACAATGTAATTAGCCAGTACAGGGATCTAGTTTTGTGTTTCTATCTTTAGCTACCGAATTTGACCAGATCCATTGCTGAGGATGCTATCATTACTCAAATCTAAACTTTTGGCCACTGTCAAAAATCAACTACAGCATGTATTTTATTACTATAGCTCTGTAGTACAACTTGATAACTCTAACATTTGATTGTTATTTAAGATTGTTTTGGCTATCCTGGGGGCCTTTCTGTTTCTGTAAGAAATTTGAGGTTAATTTTTCCATGTCTGTTAAGAATTACATTGGATTTTTGATGTGGATTGCATCGAATCTATAGATTGCTTTTGGTAGGAGGGTTATGTTTTCTGAAAAATTTGTGAAGTATTGGTAATACTTCTTCTTTGAAAGTCTGGTATAAGTCTATGCCATTGCATCTGGACATGGGTTTTTCTTAGTTGGGAGATTTTAATTTACTGCTTCTATCTCATTGTATGTTACAAATCTATTTAAATTATTCATTTCACATTGAGATAGTCTGAGTTGGCCATATCTATCTATGAATTTCAGAATACACAAAGAACCAAAAAGACAAGATATCAAGAAAACAAAGGAGTCATTGCTGTTACGGAGAATTAGGAAAGAGGGAAAAATTAATTTAAATGTATTTAATATGTTATTTTTCTGATATAAAAGCTACAGGAAGATGATAGATGACACATGTCCTCTAAACAACAGAATCTCAGGTGAATGGATGGGGGAGAGCTGGCTAACAGATAGCGAGTTACCATAGGAAGATAATGAGAGTTCAGTAATGAAGAAAGACAGGAAATTTTCAGAAGGAGAGTAGACTGAGCTTCCAGAGGAGCATGCTGAGCTCTCCTTTGGGAGTGAGTGCAGTGCATAGAGGGAGGACCTTGCTTAAGTCATTGAAAATACATAGTGTACTTTAATACTAACTGACTATCTGAAAGAGAGAAGGGGGTGAATACTAAGTACAGAAGCCACAGGACAGAAAATAAAACAAAACTTGACAACACAATTAACACTGGAGATATCACTCAGCAGATTTATAGTCCAACAAGAATGAAATCTGATGGTGGTGGGTTCACATACCATATAGAGGAAGGAAAATAATATATTTGTGGTATTCAACCATAGCAGTGGAAAGAAACCATTAAAAATGACAATTTAGGATATAAAACATACAAATAAGAAACAATAACAAAAAATTTTAGTCACAAGGCAAAAATCTCCCCTGCACAGCCCATATTGGGAACCGAGTAGTGGTATCAGAAAGCTCTAATTTAAGCTGCCCTGAAGAATCCTCCTAGCTAGAGTGGAAAACCTTTAAGTTAGAACTGTGGAGTATTCCATGTGGCAGAACTCTGATGTGAGCAATAGACTGGGATGAGACCTGCTACCTCTCCAGAAGGAAGTAAGTTTAGGATACAGAGTCTAAGCACTCCACTGAAAAGCACACTAACACCTCCATCCCATCCCTGGAGACAGAATAAACACATGAGTAATAACAGCTAATGAGAGCCATACTTCCAAATGTTTGTCATCACAAATAATTTATTAAAATCTTCAAAATTTAGATAAGAGTAAAATGGAGATGGCTTGGTTGTCTTGGAGCCATCTCAGAAAGTTCACAAAGGCTAAAGTAATCAGGTGCTTGTTAGATGGATGTCTCAGCTTGTTATCCTACCCTTACAGAGAGTCTGAGTTTGCTTCTCAACATCAACTTCCAGTGACTCACAGTTGTCTGCAACTCCAGATCCAGGGGATCAAATGCTCAAATGCCCTCTTCTGGTCTTGGTGGGTACCTGTACTAATGTGAGTATAGACACACACACACACACACACACACACACACACACACACAGCTTAAAACTTAAAAGTGAAATGGAAACAAGTGTTATAAAAGATAAAAACAGGGATCAGAAAGGTGAAAAAGTAAATATACAATACTCTAAAATCTCCCATTAATAAAGCATGACATGAACATATAACCAGTGATAAAACAATTGAAATTTGAAAAATCAAAATTAAAAATGAATTAAATAATATTACATAAATAGGAGAATGCCCAAAATATTTTAAAAGAAAAACCAGAAGAATCTATTGCAAATATAATTAGGTATGTTTGTGCATGTGAACCAAGCAAGCACTCTATCATTCATCCGTATATCCACCTAAAAGAATAATTTTTCTATCAGATTCCAAAAAAGCAGGATGCTAGATAATACTAAAGTGATATAATTAAACTGTTTAAATAAAATACAATTTTGTGACTAGACGAAATAGATTACAGACTACATGGAGAAAAACTGTTTTCCTTTTATTCCAGACTCAAAACCATCATTTCTGAAATAATTTCTTAAATGTTCAGTAGGTAACCAGATAGATAGGTAATTATAAAGGAAGTTTTGAGATTAATAAGGTGCATTGAACAAAAACTGAATTTGGAGTAAAACCTAGTTAATATTTATTAAAAGTATAAAAAACCTATTTATTATTAAAAATTTGTGGACTATTATATTCTGATCATGTATGAATGTGAATTAAATACTTATAATAACTATAAAGAATTTGAAGAGCACTCAAAAGAAGGAAGCATTAAATAACTCTTTGAAAACAAATACAATTGGATTGAATACTGTTTGAATATACTGTTATGTTAAAAATAACTTCAAAATTTTTCACAGTGCAACAAATAAAATAAATGAATCAGTAAATTATTAGTAGCCATAACAGAAACATTGAACCAAAAACTATCCTAAGAAGAACTTTGAATGTAATGGGATATAGGCAGAGGGATATGAACAATTCAAGGACCAGTATTTACCATGACAAACTTGTAAATATAACCTAATATACATTTGAAATTTGTAGGCAAATAGTATAAGTACTGTAAAAACAAAACTTATTTATATTAGTACACACAATGAGCAATGCTGTTCAGAATGGATTTTCTTTGCCATAAGGAAAAATGCTATGTCTGATGGGAATATCTCCAGTCATTTTTATAAAGCAATAAGTTATTAGCTTAGTAGATCTGTGGTCATCTGAACTCCACTGTTACTTGTTTTCACAACTTAATTATTAGATATCAATTCTAACTTTTAGAAAAATTAATTATAATATTGAATGATAGAATCTCTATATGTTCATTTCTTATCAGTGTAGTGTTGCTGCTATGTATGGAAGGAACTAAAGCATCAATTATAAATATAATTATAAAAATATGATGCATATCTATTTAATGATAATACTTAAAATCACTATGGTATAATCTAAGTGCATTGTATTAGAAAGTGCATTGAAATATAAAACATAAGAAGGATTGTTGTGTTCAATTGACATTTCTAAATTTATTGGTCAAACGTGGGAAGAATCAATAGTAAATTTACATTAATAGCAAGAAAGAAATGTGCTTTATCCCTCCAAAAGAGATTCTACATAATAATTGTGGAATGTTTATATAAACATTCATCGATTCCAGAGAGACTACATGAATTAAATTACTTACTTCAAGTAGAACAGTGATGTGTGGTGAGTTACTGCACATTAAGTAAAGACAAAACCAAAGCAGCACTACCCACACCACAGATGGAATTGATTTTAATTGTATCCTTAGCGTATAATTTTCCCATTTAAAGGTTACTCCAATTCCCATTGGAAATGAAAATGTGTGAGAGAAGGCGGGACTTTACACAGAACAGAAATTGCAGCATATGTTAAACTGTGTTGAGCTCCATAAATTGTCATTATACTGTTATAAATACTTTGAAAGTAAAATTTGAATTAAAGGCAATGACAGTCTGCTATCCTGTGGAATGATACCACTTTTCATTCACACTGGATAACATCTGAAACAGAGGTTTGAGGCTGTATCATTAACAGTGCACACCTGCGTTGCTAGATTACTGGAGTGCTAATTCTGGAGGCAATTTGACTGCAACAGCGGGAAGTTTATTTCTAATTGCATTTAGTTTTTCAGATGCTCTGAGTTGACACAGAACATGGTATGTGAACCATTTCATGCAGAAACTGTGCAGTGTGGATATCTTAAAATGTTAACGAATTTTAGTGGTCACTGGGTCATAGACACGAAACCATTACTCTGCTGAAGTAATAGTAGATGTTTGTGAAATCATATTTTTAAAATAATTTTCTTTACAAATTTGCATTTAACAAATATTGCTGAAAACAGTTTGAATAAAGGAAACTGAATAATTGAAAAAAAATATTGTCAGGGCAAAGTTTCTAGATTCATAATCTAATAAGTATAGTTGTTACATGTCCTAACAATAATAATTAACAAAAAGAAAATAATCAAAAGAACAATAAGAACTTTTCTCAAGGGAAACGGGGGAGCAATGGATCTGGGGCAGAGGGAAGGCAGAATGGGGGACAGAAAGGAATGGAGAAAGGAGAGGTTGTGGTCAGGATGTACTTTATGAGAAAAGAATAAATTTTAAAAATAAATAAATAAAATGTATTACAGAAAAAAGAAATTCCCACTCAGGAAAAAATGTACTAAAATGGTTTTGTGAATTCTTTAGGCACAAAATGAAAAAAGTAGATTTAGGGAAAATTTGACTAAGAAGTTTATTTTGGCACTATTAGAACTTGATTTCTCATTGTTGGGGCAGCCAAGATTTTATTGATGGAACTAATTATTCAGTAGGCTCCAGATTAAAAAAAAAGGTATATAATATAATGGCGATTCATGAACAATTTCTTTCTCTGAAATCATGCTATGTATAACTAACTGTACATACAGCACTTTACCATAGGCGAGAAGATGATGTAACATGCAATGCCCTTTTATGGAAAGCTCCATGTCTAAGTCTAACCATCTAACTGTTAACTTTTTACCAACTTCTCTTATCACTGGAACTTTCATACTTTTTCTTTTAATGTCATCAAAATTACTAAAGAAGAATTGACTTCAGAAATCATGAATTAATTTTCCATACAATTCTCCATGCCCTAGAATCTTGTTTATATGTATTTTCAAGATTACTTGAAGTCTGTGTTCCATATTTTCTAAATATAGGTATTTCAAACTGCTAAATTCACAGGTCAGTTACTTTCTTGAAAAATCATTACCTTGCACTTACCTTGCTTGATCTAGTTAAATATGAAAGAAGTTTACACCAATCCATTTGACCTAGAGAATATTAGAAGTTTAATTTATCTTTCCAAATTGAATATGTATTCATTTTATATAATGTGTATTCACTAGAAAAAATATTAAAAGCCATAGAAAATTGAATAGAACATTGACTAACTACCTAGTACTATTCTTTGTATACTTTGGTATATATGATTCTTGACTTGCATATGTTTGACACTTCAGTATTTTAAATACCTTGTAGATATTATTGAATAATTTCAATATCGATTATAAATATACATACATGTATAAGAGATAGCAAGTATCCTTTGTTGAAAATGTAGAGTATATAGACACATAATATTATTAGTAACTATCTATCCAGAGGAAATAATGAACTTAATAATTTCAAATATTTATGTATGCATAAAATAGTGATGTTAACAATTTAATCACATAGTATGAATATAAATTATATTTATGTATATGGGTGCACTTGTATAACTATATACATGAGCATAATGCATATAATGAATATGGTTATTTTGAGTAACTTCACTCATTCTTTGGTTTTATTTTACTTTGTTTCTGTTCTCCACTGTGGAGCACTGAGAGTATGCCTTTGCCCATGCTAGACAATCATTCTACCACTAGACTGTACCCCAATTTCTGTTTTTTAAATTAGTTTTGAATATGGAAGACTAGTTATTTACCTAACAGTAATGAGTACTTGTTACCAAATCTGCCTTCATATGGTCTACCATCTGCTATTGTTGAGTTCTTTTTCAAAATGTATTTCATATTCACTATTCATAGTATAACTTCAAATAGCAATCACAAAAACAAAAGTATATAGAAACTTTAAAATAAATTATAAAATCAATTATTTTTCTTTTCCTTTTCATTTTTCTCTCAAATATCCTCACTTTGCAAAAACAAGTAAGACTTCAAGCTGTGCTCTTATTTGTAATGGTAAGTATCATTTTGGTGCCCATGTGGCTACACAGCATGAGGCAGCTATGATGAACCATGATGAAAAACGACAGGTGCAAAATGTGAAAAGTTTGCACACAACAACCTTGGCTTTATGAAGGCTTCAGGTTTGCCCACCGTCAGAGTACCTTGATCTGCTTGTGGTTTAAAACAAGGAGGGGAATTCACCTGTTTCGCCGTAAGCAATAATTAAGATCAAACAAAATATGCTTTGCAAAAGTAAAACGTGACAAGTGAGAGAGAAAAGGGCTTTTTCAGCAATGGCAATAGAAGTTACTTTCTCCACAAACAGCCTGTGTTGTTATGAAGTGAAGCACAGTGGTGATAACCCAGAGGCAAAGAGATTAAAGGAAAGCAGAGCTGAGCAGGTGGTAGAGCAATATTTGCACTTCCACAGAATAAATAATTTTAAACATTCAAGCAAAATTAAGGGACAGAGACCTTATGAGACTACCAAAATACATCCTCTGTGCACATCACACATCCTCAGTTATAGGAGACATCCTGAGTTTCAGAAGAAAACTCCATGGGAGTATATTTGTGAAAGAATAACTACATGACTACTAATTTCTGATAAGCTAACTTGCTTCAAAAGGATGTGTGTGTGTGTGTGTGTGTGTGTGTGTGTGTGTGTGTGTGTGTGATAGATCTATCTACCTTAAATATGATAAAGCTATAATAGACATTAGCACACAGTTGCTATGTGACAATTACTTGTACAAAGGGTGATCTTACTGTGTCTTTTTCATGGGAAAGCCTAGTAACTGAAATTAAGACTTTGAAAGACCTCTTCACGACTATTAAAAAGTAAAAATGTTCTCCACAAATGGATGGCAAGACATTATTGCTAAACACAACCCCTACATAACTCACTGAACCTAGAGAGTCAAGCTAATGCCTACCTAGATTTTTCACCCGTACTGACCAGTGTTCATGGCACTAGAAGGTATGCCGCATGCTACCAGAAGAGAATAGTAAACACTATCCCAGCTGTAAACCCTTTGCACTACAATGGTGACCTTCCTGTAAGATATGCTGGTGTAATATTGACATGAAAGTTGTGAGAGTAATCAACTCACTCTGTATAAGGCTCATTCTACAAAATGAAACCCATGCCCAGCACTGCTATGGTAGACAAGAACTTGAGACTGGATAGGTCATGGACCTAAGGAAAAAACAAATACTACTGTTCTGCTAAAGGAACACAACATTAAAATGAGTCCTAATGACATTATTCTGTACTCATAGATTAGTGTCTTGCTCAACCATCATCATAGAAGCCAAACTGCAGTAGATGGGAACAAACACAGAGATTCATGACAGGATAATGAGCATAAGGTGAGAGATCCTGGAACACTCAGTCCTACATAGCATGTCTCCATCAAATATCTCCCCTCATGGACCATGGAATAATCTAGAAGAGTAACTGGAAAGATAGTAAAAGCCAAACAAAGGCCTTCTAGTCACAACAGGAATGATACACACATGAACTCACAGAGTCTGTGGCAGCATGCACAGGGAGGGCATTAACAGGTTTATGATAGATGGGGTCCCAGCACTGAGAGAAGTTTACACATGCCCCAACCCTAACCCAGAACTTACTTCCAATTGATACCTGTTCTCAAATGAGAAATTAGTTTTCTCCAGTGTAATTTCACTGAGTATACAAACTACTCTTAAGGCTAGGCCTCATGTCCAGCAGTAGATGGCCAACAAAAATCAAATTCAATGACATTTTTAGAGTTTTTTTTTAACCTCATAATGCTTTGTGGTATTTGTTTTGTTGTTTATTTGTTTGTTTGTTTTTGACTTAGAGATCTAAGTGCAACTTAATCACCTATCATGATTTCCCCTTAATGTCTAAGTACATCAAAATTTCCATTATGGTTTCTAATTTTGTGATGTTATGGGATTTCTACATGTGTCACTGTGTGTTTCTCTCCATCAGTATCTGTTTCTTGTGCTTGTTACATGATTCTGATATATAAATGGCACACACTAAACTTCACTACACTAAAATGGGTGAATGAGAGAAGAACATGGAAGGACGGGACCAAGCAATAAAAAATAACCCAGCAGGGCAAACATTAAATCCTATAGTGACTTGTCTAAAATCAAGGTCATCATCTTATAAGGACATCATGTGAGCTCTATCAGGATTGTTCAGCCACAACCTTCTGACCTTTAGGTTTATACTAATATGGCCTACTAATTGAGCTGTATACACTCAGCCCCTGTAGATACCCCAAGTCCATTATCCTGGGATATCCACTGCAGTTTAGGCTTTATCATCACAGATTCAGAAACCATCTCAGCAGTTACATAAAAGCTCTAACATTACAACACACTAAATCAACTTACAGGCCTTTCATTGAAATCTTAGCTGTATCCTCTGTTATACCACAGCTCTGATATTCAGCAGTTCTGTGAAGCATGAATTACATTCTCAGGGTTTGGTGTTAGCTATAGTAGCAGCAGTTGGGACCACCTAATTTTTACCCTTCTAAGTTTTGGTCATGTTTTTGGTTATGTATATATTTTTCTGCTCCTTGGACCAGAGTTCCAGAGATGAACATTGGAAGACACTTTGCTATGCAGCTGCTGCCATCAGGATACCATGTAACTACCCTTTTTTAAGGTAAACTATGCTACATCAGTTAATATTTATACATCTTAGAGTCCGAAAAGAATAGATTCTCCATAATTCCTGAACTATCCTCAAGGCATCTCAGTGTGAAGTAAGTGACTTTTCCTTAACCCACAAATGTCTTTAATGTTTTTTTTCACATTTTTGTCTTCAGTTCTTCTCATTATAAACCTGGATTAATGAAGCTAGCAACAACAATACACACACACACACCTTTTGAATTCTTTGCTATCTTGACATTTATTTCATCAAATGAAGTTGTTCCTTACTTTTGAAATCAGCTTCCTATAAGTCTGGAACCCCAAAAAGTACAGACTTTTTCTTTGTGATAATGCAACAAAAGGACTTCTAATTTGATTCTCAATAGACCCCACATTCCTTTGTGAAAAATCGTAAGCTTTGCTTTCATTGCCTGAAGTCACATCTATGTTCTGCAATTCTAAACTCCTCTCACAATTTCTCAATGGTTCTGCATATCATTTTCTAGGACTATACTATTACACCTCTATGCACATTCCAAATTTCTCCCAAACCCATTGCAAAGGCCTCAAAACCACATATAGAGACTTAGTTGCAGTAACAAACCCATTTACCCATTTTTTCCTGTGTGAGTTCTCTGTGTTGATAACTTTTGTAGCTCTGTAACTACAATATATAGACAAAATTCTACATGGTCTTATTAAATAAGAAACACAGAGTCAAATACAGAGTTAAAGCCTAAGAGATCAGAACAAGAGACACAACTCCCTTTAGCTTACCACTCGCTGTTGTCCTTGCCCTGAGAGAGAGACCTTCTTCCTGGTATCTTGTGTTTTATTGCTTTCCTGTTCTGCCTTCTCATTGGCTCTAAGCCCAGCCACATGACTTCCTTATCACTGCCTGTCTATACAGATCTCCTGGTCCCTATAGTTGATACTGGGATTAAAGACTCAAGGGTCACCACACTTGGCTGTGTCCTTGACCACACAGAGACTCTGCCTGCCATGTGATTGGATTAAGGGTGCAGGCTACCATTGCCTGAATGCTGTCCCTGACTATGACCTCTGATCTCCAGGCAGACTTTGTTTATTAGCACACAAATAAAATCACATCTCAGCACAATTAAAATGTCACTACAACAATAGCTGACAAAATCAACTTCAGAAAGGAAGATGCACTGTGACATGAGGCTTCATTTTATCAGTGGTGAAAGCATGGCAGATGAGCTCAGTCCACAGTGTCAGGAGTACACAGCAGAGGGCATTTATATTACAGTGCACGAGGAAACAGAAAAGATAATGTCAATGTTTGCTTTCACCTTTTCTCATATTTTCACCTGTCTAGGTCCCCAGCCCACAGAAAGACACCACTCACATGCAAATCAAGTCATTCCCCTCTTAGTTAATCTTCTCTAGAAACGCCGTCGCTGACACACCTGTATGTGATCCTCATTCTTCTAAAATGATTCAAAATTTGGTCAAGTTGACAATTAATACTTCAGAAATCAAACTGAAACCATAATTTTGTTCATTGGATCTAAAAATTAGTTGGTACCTATACACATAGATCCTAATTATGACAAATAATTGCATAATCTAGTGAAATCTAAGCAGAACCTGATACTTGATGACTTCAAAGCTAACCATTTGGAAGTACATTCTCAATAAAAAGTTATACTTCTTTCCTAATATATGAAAATTATACAATTTCTATACACATGAAAATCTTTAATAAATATAACAAAAATGTTGAACTTATTAAAATCATGAGTGGAAATTTAATAATGAATATAATTTAAGTTGGAATTATAGAAAAAAAAATAATTCATATGTAATCTGGTATTTTCAAGATGCCAGTGTCAATATTTAGATGCTGTTTTATTATATTTTTCTTCAAACAAAGTTATGATATGTAAGCACTCGAGAGAGTGCTCAACACACAATGAAGGCTTCACAGAGTTTTTTCATAAAAATAATTATCATTCATTATTACTAAATACATTAAGTATTGTGGCATAATTTAATTTTCCAATGTAGATTTAGATGTGAAATGACATTATATAATAGGTATACTTACAAAAGACCAAAGAGAACATAATAAAAAATTGTGTCTTGCTCAGCCATCATCAGAGAAGTTTCCTCCTATAGTAGATGGGATCAAATACAAAGACCCACAGGTAGACAGTGTGTGCAGAAAGTGAGAGACTTTGGAACACTCGGTCCTAACAGCCATTTCTCTATCAAATCCCATCCCTCAGGGCTCAGGAAACCCTGTGGAAGAGGAAGCAGCATGACTGTAAAAAAAAAAGCACGCCTTTAATCCCAGCACTCGGGAGGCAGAGGCAGGCGGATCTCTGTGAGTTCGAGGCCAGCCTGGGCTACCAAGTGAGTCCCAGGAAAGGCGCAAAGCTACACAGAGAAACCCTGTCTCGAAAAAAAAAAATCAAAGACAATAGAGGACAACAAGGAAACAAGGCCTTCTAACCACAGCAAGACCCACGCACCTATGGGCTGACAGAGACTGAAGCAGCTTGCAGAGTGCCTGCCTGCACAGGTCTGGGCCACATGGGTCCAAAAACTGAGAAGGAAAGTGGAGGAAGCCTGCATCCCTAACCCAGAAGCTATCCCCAGTTGATAGTGATGGGCAAATGAAATTTTAGTTTGCTCCAATGAAGTCTCACTGGCTATACAAACTTCTCTTAAGGCCCAACCTCATGCCCTGCAGTAAATGGTCAACACAAAACAAATTCAAGGGCATTTTAGGAAGTTCTTTGTCTCATCATGCATGGTCAGAGATTTTTTTTTTATTTTATTTTAAATCTGATTGTTGTTGCTTTTGTTTTGGTTTGGTTTGGTTTGGTGTTTTTATCTTACAGCTCCTTCACGTATATTATGATTTCCAGTTCAATGATGTCATGTGATCCTCGGCATGTGTCTCTGCACCCATGTGTGTTTCTTGTGCTTTTCTGTTGTCTCCTTTCCTTTCGCTTATTTGTTTTGTCCAACTATAGTGTATTTTTATTGTAGAGTTTATTTTTTATTGTTCTACTTTATTGTATTTTTTTTTAGATGCCTGCTTGCACTCTAATGAGAAAAAGAAAGAATGTGGGTTGGGGTGAGTGGAGAACAGGGGAGGGTATGGGAAGAGTTGGAGACAGAAAGTGTAATTAGAATATATTGTATAAAAATTCTATTCTCCAGAAAAATTTTTATTTAATACCAAGATACTCTATCCCACTAGAGAAACACATACTATTATTTTTTCATGAATTATTTAATCAAGTATTTCTTCTGTAAGGTTTATATGTATAAGTATGTATACATTTGTCTGCATGAATGTATTTCATGTTAAAATAATACTTTATAGGAAAATATAATGGGCTAGTCGGGATTACTATTGCTGCGATGAAGCACTGTAATCAAAAGTAACTTAGAAAGGAAAGGGTACATTTGGCTTATGCTCCTACATCACTGTCCATCATCAATGAAAAGTCAAACAGGAACTCAAACAGGACAGGAACCTGGAGGCAGGAACTGATGCAGAGCCCATGGAATAGTGCTGCTTACTGACTTGCTACTCATGGCTTTCTCAGTCTGTTCTCTTATAGAACCAGCCACCACCAAACCAGGGGTGGCCACCACCAACAATAAACTGGGCCCTCTTCTATCAATCAACAATTAAGAGAATGCCCTACAGACTTGCCTGCAATGAGGTCGTATAAAGGCATTTTCTCAACTGAGGATACGTCTTTTCAGATGACTATAACTTATGTCAAGTTGACATATTGAACTCTGACAAATATTGGATATTGAGGATACAAACACTTGATGAATATTTGAAATTCTTAGCTTACTATCATGGTGAAGGAAAGAACCAATCTCTCAGCTGTCCTCTGACCTCCATATACATGACATAGCATGTGTCAGCTCACATACATACACACACACATAAAATGTAGAATCAAATACAATTTTAAGAAAGTAATACTACTGAAAAAGCATGCATCTAACTTGATAGTTATGGATCATATACTGAATCAGGTTGAAAGAACCTCTGGGACAGAAGGAAAGTGTGACATTTAGAATGCACCCTGTAAACGAAGTAGTCTTTATTTCTACATAACAATGTATAAATGGAAAATCCAAAATAATCTAGAAAAAAACATGAATATTAGTAAATTTATCAAGGTTCTTGAATATCAGGCCAATGGTTAAAATATTCTACCATCTCTTTGGTGTGGTTGGCAAACTTTTCTGTGGAGAGCAGAACTGCTCAGCAGTGCTTTTGCAGCACTCACTGGATTTGTGTTCCATATAGTGTTCCTTGTCATCATCTAGACACAAGCCTCTTAGGCTCTGAACAAAGTCGCAGTTGGTATTGTGTGAAACTCATCTGCCTGAAACAATGTTTCTTCTTTGTTGTCCAAGAGGTTTTGTTTGCCTCACAGAAGAGTTTGATATGGTTTTCAGGAAGTCCCTAACCAAGTCACACAAAGCTGGTTCTTTTTAATGTTTATGTTTACAATTAGCCATTTTACTTAGTAAGAAACCATCAACAGAAAACTGTGTAACTCTCTTGACAAAACAAATGCTCCATTCAATTAAGCAAATGGCATTAAAGGTAATAGAATCCATTTTGTTACTAGAGAAAGTAGACAATTCTAGACACAAGTAGAAGCACTGGCCACAATAGTATCACACTCAGGCAGTGACAACTCAGTGTGATATTTTAGATGAAATGGTTGTTTCCCAACACAAAATATACAAAATCAGTGATTACCAAGTCAATGGCCAGGCAGACAGTTGCCTTTGCCTGGTTCTCCAATCCCCACATAATTTTTTTTTATACACAACATAAACTTGATTTATAAATTCTGTATTTCTAAATTTCCAAGAACTGTCTTCACTGGAGATACAATGCTTTTAAGGACTTGTGACCTATTATTCTTGCTACATTTCTGTCTTACATTCTGTGTCTTACAACCTTTCAGAAAGTGTATCTGGGCCTAGTTCTTAAGACTATGTGTCTTTTAGGATGCTCAAATTAATGACTATGGCTCCATAGTTAAGGAATTTTTATGGCCATCAGTAAGCATATAAAAAGATGATGACTCATGAAGGCTGGAAACCTGAAGCTCACTACACAACTTTCAGGCATCTTGACAGGTTGAAGTGTGTCTTTTTCAGGCAACCCAAGTGTCTGATCCACTTCTGGGCACATCAACTGATCTCAGCCTTTTTCTGGGTAGTTGCTCTGGTTTGAGCCTTTCCAGGCAACTTAGCTTGTCTGAGAGCATCTTTCAGAATTCCTTCCTTATTCATTTTCTCTTAATTTTTTAAAAAATTTTTTTGTGTGTGGATAATTTGTTTTAATGTATTTCAGTGTACCGTGTGTATGCAGTATCCCTAGATGACAGATGAGGACAGTGGATCCCCTGAAACTGGAGTTTCAGATGGTTATGAGCTGTAATGTTGGCGCTTGGAATTGAACCTGGGCACTGTGGAATTGCAGCCAGTGTCTTAATGGCTGAGCCATCTCTCAAGTCCCCAAGTCCCTTATTATATAACTTGGGGAAGAAAGGTCCTAGTCTGTCTGAATAGTTTCAGGAGCTTCTTAAAGCTTTTACATTAGTTTCTGAGTTTTAAGGGGCTTCTCTTAAGAACATGCTAAATCACAACAGTTTCCCCTGCAGGATAGACTGTTTCACCATGGAGGATAATACTACACAATGTAAATCCAGAAGAACTTTAAAGAGAATAAAGAAAAGAGTATAAAAACAAAGAAGAAATTTGTCCATCAATCTACATATTGTCTAACTGACCATTCATTATTATAGTTATTTCTCTATGTACAAAGAATGACCAAAAAATGTACTAGGAGATAAAAACAGGGTCATAAATATGGAGAGTAAGAATACTAAATCGTATTTTTAATATTTTAAATAAGTTGATGCCTTCTCCAAAAACTCTTACATTATGAGAATATATTTAAAAAATAATGATAAGTAATTAATGCAATAAATCTAACAAAAATCATCTTTAAAATGTTATACCCTGGAATTTCATTTAAGTCTGGTTACAAATTGTATGTGTGTTTCTAAGTATGGTTGTTTGTGAGGTGTGTATGTTTGTTTGTACCTCTGTGTGTGTGTTATTTACTATAAGTGGGAATTTAAATTAAAAACAATCATTTTAGTCACGCACAAAGAACAAAAGGCAATTGCTTTATATTTGGGAACTAAACGGCCAGTGATGACAACTAATAATTTTCTGTTTCAGAATGTTTTCCAAATGAGCTGCACTTTAATATTTCTATCAGTATGTGTGAATGCTTCCACTTCCCCACTTACTGACATGTTCTTTTTTAAATGTTGAAACCACACAAATATTACCATTCTGCTAGTTGTAAAGTGATAGATCTGCTTGTAGAGTTCATAACATTTACCCAACAGCCAGGAATACTGAGCAATGTCCAATGTGATTAATAAACATTCATGTATAGGTTTTGGATGAGCTTCTATGTAAGTCCTTTTTCCCTCCTATAAAACAGACTGCCTATTATTTTGTCGCTGAACTGTTAGAGTTATTTAAATATTTAGATATAAAATACTAATTAGATATTTAATTTGCAATTCTTATACCAATTCTGTATAACACTTTTCCAATACCTTTTGCATGTTACTTGGTACACCTGAAGATTCTTTTTAATAACAGCCATATCCAACTGATTCTCCCCTTTGACGTCTAGACATGGGTAATGCATGTGACAGTTAATCTTTAAAGTCAAATTGATAGAAATTAGAATCACCATGAAAATAAATTTCTTGGAGACTCTGCAAAGGAATTTTCAGCTTAGATTGACTCATTGTGAGCATAGGTGGAAGCATAGAAATGAGACCGTGAGCTCACCATCAGCATTCATCACTTTTGAGTCCTTACTGCAGTTAGAATGTAACCAATGGCTTCATAATCTCTCTGGTCTGCATTGCCCTGCCATGATGTACTGAGTCCTGAAACATCGAGTCAAAATCAACCTTCCTCCCAAAAGTTGTTTTTCTCTGGTAGTAAAGTACCTGATATAGACAATGCTTTAGCCTAACAATGAGTCTTCATTTTGTCCTATTTGTGCATACACATGTCTGTGCAATCAGCCCAAATTCTAAAGGAGGGAAAGTTTGTAGTAACTGTCAGAATAGGAAGCTGTGAGTGCTACCAAAACCTTTTGGAATTTTCAAGACTATTCTGACTAACATGGATTACCTAAATTTCTGTGTTATGTTTTCTCTCTTCATTGGAGAAAGTTCCCTCTTTCAACATCAAATGATTCACCCTGTCCTGTCTTGCAGAGTTTATGGGTAGAGGAGAGAGGCTTATTTTACTGCAGGTCTCAAGCTGAGTGCTCAGCCAACTTTTGCATTGGGTTTACTCTTTGTCTTCACAGCCTTTAACTACAGCCTAAGTTGGTTGTATGGTCCTCTAGTTACCTTCCTTGGCTTACACTGAACTTCTTTAAAGTATAGTTTACATCTGTGCTCTTATTTGGTAAGTTTTATTCTTATTCATTCAGTTATACTACTTTTGGTGTCTTCCTGTCTCCTTCACAGATTCTATGATGTACACATCACTCAGCCTGCTAGTCTTACAGTTCTTTAAGATTCTGTTTACTTTTCTTCTATGTTTGTAGAGACTTCTTTTGTGAACTTACATGTTTTCAAGTCACTTCCACCACTTTTTCCACCCTGGGTTACTTTTGGATTTTAAGCCTATTAATGTACCCCCCTGTTTCTTTACCTTCTAAATAATTAAAAATTATATAATATCTGTATTTTCTTGATCCTTCTCCTATCTTCATAAATTTGAAACACATGTCAATTCTTTACATGAGAAGAAAATAATTAGGAAGCCAACTAAAATTATTAATTCTCTATCTAGCTCTGTAAACTGTCAGCTGTTTAAACAGCTGAAACTGGATATATTTGGAAAAAACTTTAAACTGAATTATAAAACATGAGAGAAAAACTAAACTCAAATATTAGTTATTGAGAAAACAAATAAACCAAATTTAAAATGGGGTACAGACCTAAACAGAGAGTTCTCAATAGAGGAAACTCAAACAGCAGAGAAACCCTTAAAGTAATGTTCAGCATCAGGAAAATATAAATTAAAACTACATTGGGTCTTCATCTTACACCCATTAGAATGACTAAGATTATTGAAACAAATGACAGCTCATGTCATCAATGAAGTGGAGCAAGGGGAACACTCATCCATTGCTGGTGAGTGTGCAAATTTGTACAGCCACTATGAAAATTAGTATGACAGTTCCTCAGAAAGCTGGGAATATGTCTACCTCAAGATTCAGCAATATTGCTTGCAGTGGTTTGAATAGGCTCATATATTTGAATAGTCACCAGGGAGTGGTACTATTAGGAGATGTGGACTGGTTGGAATAGGTGTGGCATTATTGGAAGTGTGTCACTAGGGGTGAGCCTTGAGGCTTCAAATGCTCAAGCCAAGCCCAGTATCTTCCTCTTTCTGTTTCATGCCCATCTGGATGTAGAACTCTTGGTTCCGTCTCCAGCACCATATCCATCTGCATGCTGCCATGCTTTCCTCCCACCATTATGATAAAGGACTAAACCTCTGAACCTGTAAGCCAGCCCCTATTAAATGTTTTCCTTATAAGAGTTGCCATGGTCATGGTGTCTCTCCACAGCAATAAAACCACTAACTAAGACACCACTCTTGGGTATATACACAAAGGATACTTCACTCTGCCAGAGAGACACTTGCTCAAACATGTTCATTGCTACTCTACTCATAAAAGCCCAAAATGTCCCTCAACCAAAGAATGAATTAAGCAAACACAGTATATTTACACAATGGAGTATTACTCAACCTTTAAAATAATTACATCATGAAATTTATGGGTAGATGGATGGATCTAAAACAAACAAAAAAAGTCATGAAAGACAAATATGGTATATCTAATCCAGAGTTTCTCAGCCTATGGACTGTGACCCCCACAGGGATTGAATATCAGATATTCTATATATCAGATTTTTATATTATGATTCATAACAGTAGCAAAAAATTATAGTTATGAGATAGCAACCAAATAACTTATGTTTGAGGATCACCACAACATGAGGACCTGTATTAAAATGGTTAAAGTATTGGGACCATTGAGAATCACTGATTCTAATTCTCTTTTCAGGGTCCAAGGACTGTGAAGAAGAAACAGAAAGAGTGTAAGAGCCGTGGGGATGAGGGTCACCAAGAAAAAAGTCCTTCTATATCAAAATGATAAAAGCTCATGTGAAGTCACAGAGACAAAGACTACATGCATTGGATCTGCATAGATCTGCATCTGGTCTTCTGAATATGTATTATGGCTTCCAGGTAAGTGCTTTTATTGGAACCATGAGTGTGTGAATGAGTGAGTCTAGGATTCTTTTGTTTTCTTTTGGACTCTTTTTCTTCTGTTTGTCTTGTCCAACTTCATGTGATAGATTTTCATTATTATTATTATTATCGTTTAGAAGCCCATTTGTGTTTGTTTTCTAAATGAGAGAGAATAGGAATGGATCCTCATGGGAAAGAAGGTTGAAAGGAACTAGGAGGAGGAGAGGGAGGATGTGGTGGTTTGAATGAGAATGATCTCCATAGACTCACAGATTTGTATACTTGATCACCAGGGAGTGAGTGGCATTATTCTAAAGGATTAGAGGTATGGCCTTGTTGGAGGAAGTGTGTCACTGGGGATGGTCTCTGGGGTTTCAAAAGGCCCATTCTAAGGTCAGATTCTTTCTCTTCCTGCTGCTTGTAGATATAGATGTAGAACTCTCAGCTTCTCCTCTAGCAACATGCCTGCTCACTGCCAGGCTCTACCCCAAGACATTAATGGACTAAACTAAAACTGTAATGCTTCCTTTTTTTAAGAGTTGATCATGGTGTCTCTTCACAGCAAGAAAACATTACTAGGGCAGCATTTGATAAAAAGACCGAGGTATCGGTGAGACAGCCCTGACCATACTGCTTGTGGCCAGAATGTGGACTTTGGGATGACTTTGGACTAGAAAAGCAGTTGAATGCTTCAAATGGGGTTGAAACAGCCATACTAGTAGGAGCCTGGAATACAGTGATGCTGAGAACAATATAGATTATGACTGCCTGGATCAAGAGGTTTCAGAGAGACTATATTAGTAAGTATTCCAGAAACTGTTTTTCTGATATTTTGGTGAACATTGTGACTGCTTTCTATCCTTGTGCAAAAATCTGCCTGTAACTAAATTGAAGTTTTGGATTAATGGTGTTGGCAGAGATTTCAAGACAGCCTAGTGTTGATCCATCAGCTTCAATTTCTTGAGTCTGTTTCTAAATCTAGAACACTTGGATTTGTGCCCAAATCTTGCTGGCAATGCACGGGTTGATCTTAAATTTATGATGAACTACAACTGGCTTCAAGTTCCCAATTCTCATGCTTTCATGTCTGGAGTATGGGGATTATAAACTTCTGCTGCTGCATCAGGCTTACAAACTCTTTTCAGAATAGCTTTCATAGTAGTTGGATATTCTTTGGTATGACCTAGTAAAAATGAATTTAAATTTAAATATAATATCTCCTATAGCAGCGACCATCATGTTGAAGGGAATAATAACATTCAAAGAAAAAAATGCTGTGTGTGTTATTTGTTGAATTGTTTGTTTGAGACAGAGTCTCTCTATGCAGCCCAGGCTAGCTTTGAATTCATGATATTCAAACCTCAGCCTCCTCAGTATTTGATTTACATTTGTGAGACACCATGGAAATCTAATTATTTTCTTAAACATAACCAGATATTTTTTTTAAAAAATCACAAACTAAGCTGTCTTTTGAGTGAATTATCTCCCATGGCTATGGCTGCATGAAGTGTGAAATTATATGTTCTTTGCTTCTTAAAGTTTTAGATTACATGGGACTCTTATTTATCAATGGCCATGGATTCTGTAACAGAATAATGTTTGGTCCTGCTTAAACCCTCTAGGAGTTTCCCAATGGAGTAAAAATTTTTGTATCTTTTAATAACTATGTGTATTCTGTTTATCTTGATATTTCCATCAGGACAGGACAGTCTGATGATAATACCATAATATGCAAATCCACATACTATATACAGAGTTATTTACCGCACATGCCTAATTATGGCCAGGGCTGCTAAGCTGTTTTCATTACCTGGAGATAATTCTTCCTCCAGTGTTTTCCTATTTGATATTCACTCTAAAAATTTTGTATGGAATCATAATTAACACATTCCTAATGTTGACAGTTTCTATCAGCAACTGCAATTACCTAAAATAATTATACCTTAAAGGAAAATTTGATTATATTTATAGAATAGTAAACACACTTAGAAATTATGATCTGTGTGACCTAATGGCAAGAAGATTTACATAGTATCACATATCACTGTATCTATCACATATTGTCTATGTGTAACATATTTTAGAATATATCTGACAAAAATATCTTAGAGAACAACTTAGCAGCAGAGATATTTATTTTTTCACAATTCCAGAGTGCTATACTGTAGACAAAATTCCAAACAGTTTTATTAAATAAGAAACACAGAGCCAAATACAGAAATCAGCGCACTAGCGAATAGCCTTTAGCTTACCACTTGCTGCCATCCTTCCCCTGAGAGAAAGACCTTCTCCTGTGTGATTTATCTTTTTATTGCCTTTCTGTTCTGCCTTCTCATTGGCTTTAAACCCAACCACGTGATTTCCTCTTCATTGCCTGTCTATACAAACCTCCAGGGCTCTATGGTTGGTAATAGGATTAAAGGTGTTTGTCACCATGCTTGGCTGTGTCCTTGAACACAGAGACTCTGTCTGCCATGTGATCAGATTAAGTGCATGGGCTACCACACAGCCTTACTGCTGTCCCTGACCTCTGATCTCCAGGCGAACTTTATTAAATAAAATCACATTTCAGCACAATTAAAATATCACCACACTATACCTTTGTTTGCTTGGCCACATGGTTGAAAGAATGTTGTGGCTGCAGACACAATAGTTAAGGTAGCTATTCTATCCACAGTGGACAGAAAGTAAAAAGCACACTAACCAGGTTTAAGACCCACACAAATAGATGCCTAGAAAAGCCTACTTTTTCTAACCTGGCTTCATATTTCACCTCTCTGACACATCCTGATAGCATGTTCAAATTGTGAATCCATAAATGGGCTAATCCATCAATTAGATAAAAATCTATCAGTTAGATCAAATAAAATATCAATTAGATAAATGTCATTTCATAACAAATGCCCTCATAAACATCCAGAGATTTGTTTACTCATTTCTGGGCATTTCTCTGTTCATCAAATTGATAAGAAATATTAATTCCCTCATATTTAAAAAATGTATTTCTGGTTTTGCTGTTTATCCAGACTGAGATATCATATGAATTATAAAGAAGTAGAGTGTGTGGCAGTAACAATTGGTAGACCTATCTTTGAACTATCTGTTTCCATCTCTAATTTCTAAACCCTCAGACCTAACGCACCAAGCCTCTGCGCAGCTCAGTTTCCCAGCAGCAGAAAAGGAAGGGCAACTGCCCATCTAACTCCACAAAGATATATGAAATGCTTGGTAAACTGAAATGTTAATTAGGAGGGTGACAAAATAGTGTTTCTAGAAGAACTGCTAAAAGCCTGTGTTTTATGATTTTGTTTGAAAGGTTATACAGATATAATTCTCATATTATAATTACCATTAGCAGAGTGTTTTCAAATGAAAATTGCTATAATTAATATTCATTTTCATATTATTGATTAAGGCCAAAATAATTGTCATTAAGAGTTTAATCAAATGGATAAAAACCTGCTTGGAAGTAAATGCCTCCTTAATCAATTGGTGGGTTTAATATTAAATTACAGTCTAATCAAGTGATTATACAACAAAAGTGATAAAAGCATTAATGATGATTAAAGAACAAATGGGTGAAATTCACAAAATGTCCTATTAGCAAAACAACCTGGATGGTTTCATGAATTTGACTGTCTTACTTGTTCAACTTGTGAGACCTAGAATGTAGCAATTTGATGTGGGCTTATGGAACCTCAAGCTGAATGTTGTAACCTTTTTTTTTTTTTCATAGAACAGAAATATCTTAATCCTTGTGTTTCTTAATTGAACAGTTAAGATAGACAGAAGTCCAGCATGAGGATCAGATTTGGAAGCTTTCAGGATAAAATATGAAAGCTTTGAGATAAGTTGACCCTATTTCTTTTGGAAGATATGTCTTGAGTATAGTTGCTTTTTTTTATGCTTTACAGTAAAGCTAGCTAATATTTGTACAGCTAGCTCAAGATTTTTTAAAACAAATCCATGCTTTCTTCTGAAACTTTTTTGCTAGGAAATATTTCTGCAGTTGGTTGAGACTGAGTTATTTGGTCAACTTGGTATTGTTAGGGTAAACTTACAGTGTCATAAAAATAACTGCCATATGGCTGAATTTTTGTACTAAATTAAAACTTAAGAATATGCCATATTTCTTAGAGAGATACATACTACTTAGAATGTTAGAAATATATCTGTAGCTATACTGCAAACAATAGTGGTAATTAGATATTTTTGTCTAAAATCATTAGTCATAATTCCTTGAATGATCACTTATTGGAATCTAAATAGATCAGTTTTCACCAAATGACCAGAGATAATCTTAAAATTAAAAACAAACAAACAATAACAACAAAAAATAAAACCAACAACAAAAAAAGCAGGACAGTTGTTTTTAGTAAACAGACTTTAAAGGTAAAGTGAGTAAATAATTTATCCCTAATAAGAACATAGGTGAGTCACAAAGATAGGATTCTTGTTTTCAAGAAAACTATTATAATTGATTTGAAAACCTTAACCTTCATACTAAAGAAATGATGGTTCCTCTTTAGTCTATCAAGATTTTGTTGTAGATTTATGTGAATTTCTGATCTTTCTCCATGTAGATAGGCTACCACAAAATTCACTAAGTTCTCTTATGAATTTGAGACTAATTTAAACAAGTCTTATATGAAACTAATGCAAATAATCTGAAGGTCATGCTGCTGCCAGGGTCAGAGAGATCTGAAGTGGCCTTCTCTGCCACCCAGGGCCACGTTGCAATATGGAATGTCATTCTGTATGCTGTGAATATGTGTTTCTCTAATTGGTTGATAAATAAAGCCGTTTGGCCTATGGCAAGGCAGCTTAGAGGCAGGAAGGAAATCCAGGCACAGAGACAGAAAAGAGAAAGGCAGGGTCTAAAGAGATACCAGCCAGCTGCCCAAGGAGCCAAATGTAATGGGACGCAGGTAAAGCCATGGAAGATATGGCAAAACATAGATTAATAGAAATGGATTGATTTAAGATATAAGAGCTATCTAGCAAGAGGCCTGCCATAGACTATACAGTTTGTAAATAATATAAGCCTGTGTGTTTATTTGGGTCTGAGTGGCTGTGGGAGTTGGGCGGGATCAGGAAACCTTCAGCTACAATGGTGACATCAGGGCTCAAGCTACAGTCTGGAGCCATTTTTGAAACCCTACTGCATTCAGGGTCTGTGAGTGTCCATGGCTCCTATTACCAGTGAAGGTCATGAAGATGCTCAGGGTCTGGGCCACCACCTGGGGCCATGTTGGTGCCTGAAGGCCACACTGCAGCTAGGGCCATGCCGATCTGAGTGGCCTGTGCTGCCATCCTGAGTTACAGCAGAGGGTCTTGTCTGGATAGTAGTCCTGCTGTAGTTGAGGTCTGTGTTGATATCCATTGCACGTGTTAACACAGGGACCTATGCAAACCATGTGTGTTAAAGTCCTAGGGTTGAGCCAATCCCATCCTTCACTGGTCCAATAACCTTAGCACAGGAACACTGGTCTCTCCCTTCACAGGACAGCTGACTGGCTACCCAACCAGACACGTGGGAAAGCTGGCTCTAACCCTCACCATGAGTTTTGGAAAGCTTGCTGTGGATATCGCTCTATATAAATAAAACACTGATGGCCAGTGACCAGACAGGAAGTATAGGCAGGGCAAAGAGAGAGGAGAATTGGGGAAACAGGAAGAAGGAGGGAGAGACACTGTAGCCACTGCCAGGACAAGCAGCATATAAAGACGCCGGTAAGCCACCAGCCACATGGCAAGGTATAGATTTATAAAAATGGGTTAATTTAAGATATAAGAACAGTTAGCAAGAAACCTGTTTTTATAATTTAGATGTTCTGGACAGTGAGACATGTCTGCTTCTGGTAGCACTGGATTTACTTCGGAGAGGAGGATGGGCATTGAAGACACTCCATATGGAGTTTATCTTCACCTTGGCAAAGATAGCCATTTGGGCAAGAAACTGTTCTTGCCTGGACAGCTTGATTGACTGGACATGCAAAACCCATGGAAGGATTACCACTAAACTTTGCTTGACAAAGATGGTTCTTCAGGTTCCTGCTTCGCAGAGAAAACTGCCAGACATTCTACGGGACACTGAAAAAAAATGACAGAGAGACTCTAGGCCTGTGAGCTAAAGACAGATGCCCCAACTTTACAAAGGAACATTAGATGACTGTCCAGGCTGTCAGCTGTCTCTGTCTATCCTGTAAGACTCCCGAAAGTTGCTTACATCCTTCTCCCATTTCTCAGGAAATATTATATCCTTCTGAGGTCTTTGATGTGGTTGAAGACTAGATAGTTGTAATTTCCTCAGTTATGATAAAAGATAAGTTAGATATAAAACCTTAAATTCACAAATATAAGATAGATAGGACATCTTTAATATTATAACTGTAATTCTTGCTCGATAATTGTTTTGTTATATGTAATTTTACCATGTTAAAGTTAAAACCTTCCTTTTTAAAAAAAAAAGAAGAAAAGGGGAAGTGCTGTGGATATTGTTCTATATAAATAAAACACTGATGGCCAGTGACCAGACAGGAAGTATAGGCGGGACAAGGAGAGAGGAGAATTGGGGAAACAGGAAGAAGGAGGGAAAGATACTGCAGCCACTGCCAGGACATGCAGCATGTAAAGACGCTGGTAAGCCACCAGCCATGTGGCAAGGTATAGATTTATAAAAATGGGTTAATTTAAGATATAAGAACAGTTAGCAAGAAACCTGCCATGGCCATACAGTTTATAAGTAATATAAGCATCTGAGTGATTATTTTATACATGGATTGTGGGACTGCGGGGCTTGGTAGAACCTGGAGAGAAGCCCTCCAGCAACAAAAGCTGGATCTGCCCCTTCCCTGAGAGAGGTGGTCCCAGCTGCCCAAACTGACCAACTCAGCTAGCACCATGGCACACATCTAGGGCTTTGGGTTGCCACTCCTCAATATCTACCCCATTTATTACCTGATAGAGTACTTGAAGGAACTGGTGCTGTGGAACCACAGCTGCAGAATTTCCATGACTCTCAATAATGATAGACAACCTTGGTAAGAAATTTACTGAGTTTTATAAACTCAGCGAAAATAATGATGATGATGATGATGATGATGATGATGATGATGGTGATGACAACCAGGAATCCCAATAACCCAGGCCCAAGAATACACAATACACCTGTTTTAAACTGGGTCTTGAGGATCTGATGTATGGTCTTAAAACTTTGGATTTCAGATTTCTTATCTGTACAAAGTAGCTGAAAATAGTTGTGTCTAATTCACAGCTTTGATATGAGAAGCTAATGTCAGATTTTATATTTAAAGCATACTGAAATTGTAACACAGTAAATCGGAGTTATTATTATAACTATAATCATTGTAATTATCATTTTAAAAGAGATATGTTTTTGCTTTTCTTTCAAAGAACAGTAAAAGATAATCATAGTTGTAAATCAAATATTCTACTAGACTCCTCATTATGGCAGCTGCATGAGCACATTAATTAACACTGAAAGATTTCAAATCAATACACTCAGAACATTCTTATTTATTAGATAATCATTATACCAAACTGAAAGTGCTTATCTGAAGTTTCCCTAGTTGTTGATGTTCAATGAGATGCCAGTTGTGAATTAAATAATGAAGCATATTCAGTATCCTGAATAGATTCTCCACTGTTGATGCATAGTTATTGCCTTAGAAATAAAAACCTACTATAAAATTACACTTGTATTTTCAAACCTCCTAGCTCACATCAAAGAAGCTGTAAGATTAAAAAGTGTTGAAAATTATGAATATAAATACACATCATGAGCTACTTTTCATAAATTATAGCAAGCAGGTGATCACAGAAGTACAAAATTTAATATCAAAGATGACTGCTTACATTATATAAGAAAGAATAATATAGAAGTTATTCCTTAATTATAATGCATCTAGGAAATATTTAAATGTGATTCCTGAGAGCCAAATTATAAATATCTGAATCTATACTCTAAAACTAATCTACTTCATTATATGCCCACGAATTGGCCTTCATCCAAAGGCTATTTATATCTATCACAAATAAAATTATACGTGGTTCAATTATTTCATTTTCAAGTTAATTATTGAAGGAATTCTCACATTTTAATATAGCATTATATGCAATATTGAAAATAATTTCAAATTGCTAAATAACAGATTGGGGAATAAATCAGCAAAAATTAGCTTTGCAGATCAAAACATACAGGTTTAGATCAGAAAAAGGAAACTGTAACATTCTGGAAGGCACAGGGGCATAGAGCAGCTACTTCTATGATATAACTCTAATTTATATAAAATGACAAATTAATATTGTAAATCAGAAGAATGCTAGGGAATTATATCAGAACACTTTCATCCCAAATATTCAAACCCAGAAGGTAATACTTAAAGACTGCATTACCCAAGTATGGAATGATTTTTTTTAACTTAAAATTTGGAAGGATTAAAAATAGAAATATCTTATCTTAATAAGGAGTAAGATACTTAAAACCGAAGTAATAACTAAATACCTGTCAGACAAATGTGTTGTGATATAATTACTGATATCAATTCTCCATTTCCCTTTAATTGTACCATATGTCCATATTCTTGCCAATGATATATAGGGAGAATAATAAAAGGCTCCCCTTCAAACTCAGTCTAGTACTGTGTCCTGCTTTTGTCAATGTGAGGTTTTCAAGGATGAAATAAGGGAAGACTTACATTATGCTAATAAAGTAGTACAGATTTTCCTTGACATTCTAATACGCTTATGAGAAAATAACCATTCTAAATTGATTACCCCTTAATACTATACCCCCAGAATAATGATACCTTGTGCAATTGTCCTATCCAATGCCTGTTTGGGACCCTAAAGTAGGTCTTCTCAAGGAAACACACTAGTGTTTATCAGCTAACAAAGCTTTTACATCTAAAGTATAAGCCAAGAGGTATGAAGATAAATGTTCACAGGACAGCAACTGAAGTGGTAACCATGCAGAAGCTGACAGAAAGGAGGAAGGTAAAAACCAGACATTTACCTTAACTGAATATGCTCTCTTTCAAACGATACAACTCTCTTAATAATTCAGAAGGAAGACAGTAGTTCACAGTTTCCCACAGGTCTTGGTACCTTAGTTGAATTTCATGGAGTCCTCAGATCTTAACAAGCTGAAGATGCACTGTGAAAGGAAAACTATGATATTACAGAATTCTAAACCTCTACTAAATCTCTTATGTGGGTTATTTTTATCTAATACTGTCTATCACTTAAAGTAACCTTTCTTCTTAGTTTGGAATGAAAATCAGTAGACATAATAAGAAAAGTATCAAAGATTGAAGTAATGAAGTAATTTATTTTAAGTCAAAGAAGCATAGAGTTTTAGGGAGTTAGATGCTTAGCCATTCTCATGAGAAAGTTGTAATTTTATCCTGTGTTGTGAGATTAATGCTATCAATATTGTCATGTTCTTAATACACTGAGAGTGATAATAATGTGAATGAGCATATCCTAACTATATAAAAGAGGGAGAAGTTTTGATATTAGTTGGACCAAGCAATGGACCCAGAATTCCAGGTCATATCACCTGTCGTTGCTTGAATCCTTCACCAAAGTGCTGTGGGATGTTCTGTATTGCAAATGTGTTGCTCTGATTGGTCAATAAATAAAACACTGATTGGCCAGTGGCTAGGCAGGAAATATAGGCAGGACTAACAAAGAGGATAAAAGAAAGACCAGGAAGGCAGAAGGAGTCACTGCCAGCCACTGCCAGGACAAGCAGCATGTGAAGATGCCAGTAAGCCATGAGTCATATGGCAAGGTATAGATTTATGGAAATGGATTAATTTAAGCTATAAGAACAGTTAGCAAGAGGCCTGCCACAGCCATACAGTTTGTAAGTAATATAAGTCTCTGTGTTTACTTGGTTGGGTCTGAGCGGCTGTGGGACTGGTGGGTGACAAAGATTTGTCCTGACTGTGGGCAAGGCAGGAAAACCCTAGCTACAAATGACGCCCAACGAGTTAGCAAGAGTTTCCACCTAAAACCTGAGAAAAGATTCTAAAATGGAGCTAAACACAGCTTCCTAATTGTCTCTCTCAAATGAGCAGCAGCTGCCGGTTTGAGCTACTTGTGCGTTCCTGGCATGCACCCTCGACCTGCAGTATGACGGGAATGAGGCCTCTACAAGTGGCACATTAAGCTACATGGTGGACTTAGCCTTTGCTGGTACAAAAAAAAAAAAAAAAAAAAAAAAAAAAAAGAGGTTTCTGGGCTACACACTGCTTGGATAAAAGCATAGACCCAAGATAGCTCCCAGAGCTGGCGGTAAATGTAACAGATTCCACCACCATGTTGGGAAGCTGAAGCTGAGGTGGGTGGAGCCAGCAGCCATAGCGCCATTTCAGTCTTACAAATGCTGCAGTTTAGAGCAATAGATTCACAATAAGACAGATGCAGATATAATAGTTTACAATTTGTGTAAAATATATGTAGGGTTGAAAGAGACAAAAAAGGTGATATATACAGTTATATAAACAAATACATGGTTTTAAAAAATAAAGTCTTTAAAGAGAATAAAATTAATATAAAAAATAATCCACGTAAAGATTAATATTACACAGAGAATCTGGATTGTGTTGTTTTGGGGATTTTTAACTGCAGAAAAACATTAATCATAAAAGATGTTGAGTTAAACCAATATGTATATTTTAAAGATACCTTGACTTCAAACTTTGGATGTAAGGATGTGTTGCTTTGGAAAGGAGACTCTGCTTTTGTTTCCACAGAAAGCCAGAGGCTATGGATTTGTTCCAGATTAAGATACATCAGGTTTGACCAGCCAAGACTCCCTGAAAGGTCTCTGATGACAATATGGCCCAGATGATCCAACATCCAGAATGGTTTGAAGGCAACTGGCTCAGACAATACAGCCTCATGGACTATTCCATAATCCTAAATTTTTTTTTGTGTCCCCATAAGATACAGCACCCCCCTCCAACTGGAAGTAGTAAGAGAAGGTACGCCCAAATTTCCAAATTATGTGTAATTTTACTTTGTTAAGGTTAAAACCTTCCTTTTTGAAAAAAAAAATGGTGGGGGGAGTGCTGTGTGATGTTCTGTATGGCAAATGTGTTGCTCTGATTGGTCAATAAGTAAAACACTGATTGGCCATTGGCTAGGCAGGAAATATAGGCAGGACTAACAGAGAGGAGAAAAGAAAGAACAGGAAGGCAGAAGGAGTCACTGCCAGCCGCCACCAGGACAAGCAGCATGTGAAGATGCCAGTAAGCCATGAGCCACGTGGCAAGGTATAGATGTATGGAAATGGATTAATTTAAGCTATAAGAACAGTTAGCAAGAAGTCTGCCATGGAAAAACAGTTTATAAGCAACATAAGTCTCTGTGTTTACTTGGTTGGGTCTGAGCGGCTGTGGGACCGGTGGGTGACAAAGATTTGTCGTGACTGTGGGCAAGGCAGGAAAACTCTAGCTACACCAAAGCATAACACTTGTTATTTTCTTCTTGTTTCTAGTGAGATGTGGTTAGGTAGGTAATAAACAAAATGACAGAAACTGGTTACTTTTATTCACTTTCAAGAAAACCTCATAGAAATAAGGAGAACATTATATTAATCCCATGGTAAATGAAGAAATTTAGGTAAAATCTAAAGAATCCTTCAACTTTGGAGTGAATTTTTTTTAAGTAGAGTGATTTCATCTATAGAATAAAATTATAAGACTGTAATTCATTGATAAAAAGATAAAACTTATCAAGATACTATGGTGGTATTTTATTTGTACTGAAATGTGATTTTATTTGTATGTTAATAAATAAAGTTGCTTGGGGGTCAGAGCTAATAGCAAGCCATAGCCGAGCTGGGCGTTTGTGGCACACGCCTTTAATCCCAGCACTTGGTAGAAGAGCTAGGTAGATCTCTGTGTGTTCAAGGATACAGCCAGCATTGGAGACACATGCCTTTAATCTCAATACCATAGAAGACCTGGAGGGCTGTACATACAGGCAGTGACGAGGCAGTCATGTGTTTGGGTTTACAACCAATGAGAAGGCAGAACAGAAAGGCTATATAAAGACAAACACACAGAAAGTAGGTCCTTTTTCGGAGAGGTCTCTTGGCTTAAGAAGCTAGGTAGATATAGCAGGTGGTAAGGCTCTTAGCTCTGATCTCTTGGCTTTCTTCTTTGCATTGGTTCTGTGTTTCTTATTTAATAAGATGGTTGGTTACATCTACAAGATACTAGCATGATTTACATAATTGACAGAACAGCTACTGAGGGTTGGAATAAGGGAGGCCAGTAGTGAAGCACAGCCTCTGTTCCAGTTTAGACCCCATGGTGTTGAAGATGCCAAGACCATGAGATGACAGTGGATTTGGAGTACAGTCAGCCTGCTTGCCATATAAATTGTGCTGCAGATGTCAGAATTGAACAGCTGTGTCTACCCAAACCCCTTGGGAACCAGAAGAGCCCCAGATACTAGACATTGCTGTATTTTGGTATGGTTTTGATCTCATTGGAACTGTGTTCTGATTCTTGTTTCATAGAATAAGAGAGTTGCATAATATGTCTTTGATTTTATGAGTCCATAGTTAAGAAACTTTTGATTTTTTTTTAAAGAAATCTTACACCTTTCAGAGTTGCTATTTTTAAGACTATGGGGCTATGTTTTTAATTGTAATCTTAATATTAACTGGAGAGTTTGGGAACAAACAGGACAGGAAAAGTTATGGATCATCATGTGTTTGTGAAGGTGTACTTATCCCAGCTAATCTTAGTTTTCAACATGACACACCTGGAAAGAGGGACTCCCAATTGAGGAATTGCCTCCCTCAGATTGGTCTGGAAGCATTTCTGTGGGGAATTATCTTGATTGTTAATTGATGTAGGAGGGTCTGGCACTCTGGGGGTTGTAGTATTCTTTGGCAGGTGGGCTTGGATTATACAAGACAGCTCTGGTGACAGCTAAGAGATTCATTAATGTATGGCTATAACAATGAAACATAAGGAGTTGGCTTAATACAATGTCCACTTAGCAGAGTAAATGTAGATCCTCCCCTATGGCCTAAGATCTATCTAACTATGGGGTCTTTGTGTCAGGCATGAGTTCTTTCTTGTGGAGAGGGCCTGATGAGAAGTCGTTGGCTACTCCCATCCCATTCCTGTCACTAATGCGCCAGGGGGCATATCCTCCAGGCTAGTCTTTATTGTAGTTCCTAGCCTTCACAGCTAGGTAAGATTGATGATTACTTTTCTCCTCTGGTATCATACATAGCACCTCCCAGCACTATGAAAGCTAACCAGTAAGAAGGAAGCTTCCAGGTCAGTACCAGTTTGAGTTTTCCATGTTCTATGACTCAAGTATGTGGCGTTTTTAGCAATAGGGTCTTACAATTTGAAGGGTAACCAACAGCATTGAAATAACCTGTAATATTTGTGGGTCTGTGACATTTCACTACCCAACAACTACAACAAGGGTAACTTATTCCTTCCTTGGGGCTCTTTATTTGTAATCCTGTGATATAGTTTCTGTGATATAGTAGAGGAATTGTTGCCTTGTTATAGGATAACTCCATGTAAACTCTTTAAATGTGTGTGTGTGTGTGTGTGTGTGTGTGTGTGTGTTTCTGAAGTAGTATGTTTCTATACAACTTTTGTAAAATTTTCCTTAGTGTTAGGTTTTCTTCCCTATATTCCTTCCTCTACACTGTCTCCCATCCTCTACCTCACTTAACAGGGGAATCCATGTCTGATATGTAAAATTAAATTAATTATAAAATAAAAATTATGAAAATAAAAAAAGAGTTAAAGGGGAATAATAGAACGGGGTATGTTATTGAAATTATTAAGGTGATTTTTTTCAATGTACGTTGTAAGTGACAAATGGATGTTACATTTTCATTAAAAAGCTCATAGTGCAATAGGTTAGACTTTAAAGTGAATTCTGGAGTCTGATCTCTTTAACTAGCCCTGTTTGCTGATACAAACACTGTAACTCTCCATTGTCTGTTTCCTATTCCTTGACAAAAAAATTGCTAGCACATCGCTTTCTCCTGGCATGTTTTTGTTATTCTCTGTCTCTAATGGGATTTGCCTGTTTGGTCATCACTTGAGGATAAATAGATTTTTCTCTAAAATAATCACATTCATTTTCATTGAAATAAGGAAGTAGTATGTGATTGCAATGTGGCCACAAACTTATTAAAATTAAAAGCTGATTTTCAGGGATTAAGCATCCTGTAGGAAATCATGCCAAAGAGGCAATATTGCATATTTTTGTTATGATCCAAACAAGTGAATAAATACTCCATTATACCTTCACTGCTTCATTTACCCCAACAGTAGTATAATACATTCTAGTCAGGAAAAAAGTGGCTGAATAAATATTATTTTCTGTCTTAGAACATGACAGACATCTGAATAAAACTAACATTGGTCATAAATTAAGCATATCATATAAATGTCAGTGGAAAAACCCCATTTACTCATTTATACATATTTACTCATTGTTACATAACAATAATATTTCAAAACTAATGAGAAGAATCATACTTTTAGTACAGAAACATAGGCCTGGTTCTTTGTGTAATCCCTGTACCTCAGAGTCTAAAGCAAGATAGTGATCACTAAGTACAGTTTGCACTATATAGGAAGCTCTAGACATGCCTGAACTACAATGACCATAGTCAAATAAAAAAACAAAGAACAAAACAACATAAACAAAACAGTATTTGAAGCAATTAGGTTATAAATTTTATTGTATATTATACAGAGAGATAACACTGAAAATAATTTATCTAGATTAAAAACGATATTGCTAAGTCTGATAAAAAGCTCTGGTTAAGCATGTGTTGCACAAGCCTGATGACGCCATGTGGATCACCAGACCAGATCCCAGGTGGAAGGAGAGAGCCAACTCCTGAAGTTGTCCTCTAAACACGGTATGAGTCCCATAGAATGTGCATGTCTCCCACAATAACAAATATATTAAAAATGAAAACAAATCTTCGCAGCTGTTTTCTGTGAATATCACATGCTTAGCAATATGAGAAAACAGACATAAAAGTATGATAAATATGGTCACAATTAAAGCTTTAAAACATCCATATTAGTTCAACAGACTGCTTGGTATTTATGAATGTGCTGAGTAGTTTCTCTGCATTGTCTTGGTATCATCTCATTTAATTTTTTGCAGGAATATTATATGGAAGACTCAATTTTTGAAATACAAATACAAGGACTTTGAATCACAGAAATGCCATGGCCCTTTGGTCAAGGGCTTTGAGTCACAGAAATGCTATGGACCTATGGTCAAGGATCTGGCAGTGCTGGAAATGTTTCCCAAAACTAACCTGCTATGTGGTAAGTTGGACTATAAATAAGTAATTTTCGTAAGGACAATAATTTAGATGTACTTACTCAAATAATAATTTCCAGACATATTTGGTCTTGTAATATGATGTACATTTTGAAAAATTACAACAAATATACAAAAAGTAAAAATATTAAAATATGTGTAATGATTGCATGTAAAGGATTTTATTTGTTCATTAAATAAAACAGCGTATATTTGAATATTGAAAAATAAAATAAGATATGTCTATATTGTATGGTATAAATGAATATGTATGTAACAATTAAATCTATATGTACTTTTGTCTAAGACATTATGGAAAGGTGAATATTAATTTATTTACAGTTTATAATTGAGAAGGTACCATTTGAAGACTACAGGAAATTATTTTTCTTCAGAAACTGTTGAGACTATCTACATGAGTATATAAAATTGCCTATATAATTTAATATGGTTATATATTAATACAGTTTATAAGGATTCATAAGCAGAAAGTGTTGTTCTAGTTCCTGTGTCAGTTAAAGATAAAATAAAATATAAAGGGGAACAATTACTTTTATTCAATTTCTAGGAAAAAAATTCTTATAAAAGCTTACACAAATCTTTAAAAAGTCAAGGATATCCACAGACATAACATTCAAAAATAATGCTCATTTGAAATAGAAAGGAAGTCCATGACTGTATCTACTCTGGAGACTTCTTCAGTAGAGAACATTCTTGCATTTGCTCTCAGAATGACCTTGTGGTATGTGCTGCCTCAGAAAATGGTCTCTGCAGTGTCCTTGTGCTGTGAATAATGAAGTTTAAGACATGCACAATTTATATGCTCTTGTGGACTTAGTGACAACTCAATGAAGATTTAAGAGTGAGTAGGATGGAGAACAGAAATCATTATGTCCTTTTTATTGTTCTAGTCAGGGCATGTGTTTACTCTTTTATCTGCCTGATAGTCACATGAATTTAAGTTACTCAGAGCCTGCTGTTCAGTCCATGGGATTAGCTAGTATCCCATGAAGTTCTGCTGCAGGAATCATATCATTACCCAAACCTACCCAACAGGTAGTACTGTTGATCCTGGGACTGGCCAATGGACTGTAAGAGCATAGATATAATTCAAGTGTTAAGATACATTAGAAATAATGTGAGTCTGTACTATACTTTTGTTTTGACTTCTCATGTGGGTAAAATAGAAATGAAATAGAGCTAAAAAAAAAATAAAAGAGCATGCCAGAGAGAGGCATGGATTGACTTAAAAACTGAAGGCTCAGATTAAAAAGAAACTCACAGTAAGACAAGTTAGAAGAGAAAACATCCACTGTGATGGATCAATAAAATTATAAAATAAAAAGATGACTAGACTGCTACTCAAAACTCCAGGGAGGCTGCCTAGAAAACAGGACCCTAAGAAAGACACAGGGATTGCCCAATGACAGAGAAGTAGATGAGATCTACATAAGCAAACTGGACATGATGGGGGGTTATGAAGGGCAAGGTTCGAGGGAAAGAGAGCTTAGGGGAGCGGGGGATCCCAGCTGGATCAAGAACAGAGAGGGAGAACAAGGAATAGGAGACCATGGTAAATGAAGACCCCATGGGAGTAGTGTAGCTAGAGTTTTCCTGCCTTGCCCACAGTCAGGACAAATCTTTGTCACCCGCCAGTCCCACAGCCGCTCAGACCCAACCAAGTAAACACAGAGACTTATATTGCTTACAAACTGTATGGTCGTGGCAGGCTTCTTGCTAACTGTTCTTTTATCTTAAATTAACCATTTCCATAAATCTATTCCTTGCCACGTGGCTGGTGGCTTACCAGCGTCTTCACATGTTGCTGGTCATGGCAGCGGCTGCAGTGTCTCTCCGCCTCAGCCTTCTGCTTCCCAAAATTCTCCTCTCTCCTTGTCCCACCTACTTCCTGCCTGGCCACTGGCCAATCAGTGTTTTATTTATTGACCAATCAGAGCAATTTGACATACAGACCGTCCCACAGCAGAGCAGGAAGAATCAAAGTGCTAGAGAGGTCCCCAGAAATCCACAAAGATACCTCCACAATAGACTACTAGCAACGGTCGAGAGAAAGCCCGAGCTGACCTACTCTGGTGATAGGATGGCCAAACACCCTGACTGTCGCGCTAGAAATCTCATCCAATGACTGATGGAAGTGGCTGCAGAGATCCACGGCCAGACCCCAGGTGGAACTCCAGGAATTCAATCAGCAAGAAAGGAGGGATTGTATGAGCAAGAATAGTTGAGACCAAGATTGGAAAAAGCACAGGGACAAATAGCCAAACTAGTGGAAGCACATGAACTATGAACCAATAGCTGAGGAGCCCCCAACTGGATCAGGCCCTCTGGATAAGTGAGACAGTTGATTAGCTTGAACTGTTTGGGAGGCACCCAGGCAGGGGGACCAGGACCTGACCTTAGTGTGCATGAGCTGGCTGTTTGAAACTTGGGGCTTATGCAGGGATACTTTGTTCAGCCTGGAAGGAGGGGTCTGGACCTGCCTGGACTGAATCTACCAGGTTGAGCTGAATCCCCAGGAGTCCTTCCTGGAGAAATGGGAAGGGGTGGGTGGGAGAGGGAAGGGTGGGCGGGAGGGCGGGAGAAGGGAGGACAGGGGAATCCATGGCTGATATGTAAAATTAAATCAAATTATAAAATTAAAAGATAGAAAAAAATTATAAAAGAACATAAAGATTTATTTAATTAGGTTTAAAAAATACAAAAAAAAAATCTACCCATGAAAGTAAGAGATTAAATACAATAGCACAGTGACTTTAATCTAATACAGTACTAGTAGGATATATAGTGAGATATAGATATAAAATGAAAGTAATGGGAAAATACCATAAAATTCTAGAATGAGAACCAAAAATTCACATAGCCTGTTGCAATATTTTCTTTTTTTTTTTTTATTAAATTTTTTGTTTTCCATGACCACAGTTTCTGCTCCCTCCTTTCCTCCTGCTCCCTTCTCCCACCTCCCATCTATCCCCCATATCCACTCCTCCTCCATCTCCATTCATAAAGGAGCAGGCATCCCATGAGAATTCACAAAGCATGGCACAACAAGTTGAGGCAGGACCAAGCTCCCCCTTGCATCAAAGCTGGACTAGGCAACCCACACGGGAAATAGGTTCCCAAAGGTCATGTCAAGCACCAGGGACTTTTCCTGATCCCACTACTAGAAGCCCCACAAACAGACCAAGCTACACAACTGTCACACATGCAGAGGGCCTACATAGGTCCCATGCAGACTCCCTAGCTATGAGTCCAGAGTCTGTGAGCTCCCACGAGCTCAAGTCAGCTGTATCTGTGGGTTCCCCTGTCATGACCTTGGCAACCCTGGCTCCTACAATTCCCCACCCCCCATCTCTTCAATAGAACACTTGAAGCTTAATCCAGTGGTTGGCTCTGGATCTCTGCATCTGCTTCCATCAGTTACTGGATGAAGGCTCTCTGATGATGATTAGGGTAGTTAACAACATGATTGCAGAAGGCCAGCTCAGGAATCTCTCCATTGTTGCTAGGAGTCTTAGCTGAGGTCATCCTTGTGTTTTTTGTGGAGTATCCCTGGCAACACGTTTTTCCTTAACTCCAAAATTCACTGCATCAAGACATCACTCTCATAACTCTCCCCTTCTATCTTGCCCCCAACATGTCCAACCCGATCCCTCATGTTCCCATCCTCCCATAAAACCCATCCCCACAGTCTCCAGTTTACATAGGAAATCTCTTCTATTTCCCCTTCTCAGGGAAATCCATGCTTCCCTCTTTGGACCCTTCTTATTACCTACCCTCTCTGGAGTTATGGATTTACCCATATTGTAGCATTGTTGTCCTTTATTTTATAGCTAATGTCCACTTATGAGTGAGTATACACCAGGCTTGACTTTCTGGGTCTGGGTTATCTCAATTAGAATGATTTTATTTTATTTTTTTTTAATTTCATCCATTTGCCAGCAAATTTCATAATGCTATTATTTTTTACCACTAAGTAATACTCCATTGAGTAAATGTACCACATTTTCTTTATCCATTCTTTAGTTGAGGGACATCTAAGTTGATTCCATGTTCTGACTATTACAAATGATGCTGTTATGAATATAGTTGAGCAAGTGTCCTTGTAGTATGAATGAGCATCCTTTGGGTAATTGCTGGGTCTTGAGGTAGACTGATTCCCAATTTTCTGAGAAATCAGCATACTGATTTCCAAACTGGTTGTACAGGGTTGCAATACCACCAGCAGTGGTAGAGTGTTCCCCTTACACCACATCCTCTCCAGCAGAAGCTGTCATTAAGATTTTCATCTTAGACATTCTGACAGGTATAAGATGGTATCTCAGAGTAATTTTGTTTTGCATTTCCCTGATGGCTAAGGATGTTGAAAAAATCTTTAAGTGTATCTGAAGCCATTTGAGATTCTTCTGTTGAGAGTTCTCTGTTTAAATCTGTATCCCATTTTTATTGGATTATGTGGTATTTCAATGTCTAGTTTCTTGAGTTCTTTATATATCTAGTTTCTTTAGTTCTTTGGATATCAGCCCTCTGTCAGATGTGGGGTTGGTGAAGATCTTTTCTCATACTGTAGGCTGTTGTTTGTTTTATTGATAGTTTCCTTTACCTTACAGAAAAATTTCAGCTTCAGAAGGTCCCATTTATTAATTGTTGATCTCAGTGTCTGTGCTACTGGTGTTATACTCAGGAAGTTATCTTTGTGCCAATGAGTTCAAGGATACTTCTCACTTTCTATTATATCAGGATCCTTGTAACTTGATTTATGTTGAGGTCTTTGATCCACTTTTACTTGAGTTTTATGTAGGACAATAGATAATGATCTGCTTTCATTCTTTGACATGCTGACATCCAGTTATGCCAGCACGATTTGTCAAGATGCTTTCTTTTTTTCAGGGTACAATTTTGGCTTCTTTTTCAAAGTCAGGTGTTCATAGGTGTGTGGATTTTCATCAAGGTCTTCAATTTGGTTCCATTGATCCACCTGTCTGTTCTTATATCAATACCATACTGTTTTTTATTATTATAGCTCTATAATAGAGCTTGAAGTGAGGGATGTGATGCCTACAGAAGTTCCTTTATTATACAGGATTGTAAATCTATCCCTATTATTCTTAAGTTTGGTCTTTTCATGGTGTCCCAAATTTCCTGGACATTTTGGGTCATGACTATTGGTGAAATTATTTTGGCTACTCCATGTAGTTAAAAGGATGTTTATTTAATGGTATAACTCACAAATTAAGTGATGGGGGGTTGCAGGGTCTGGGAAAGGTGTATCGCAATCCAGCGGTGTTCTCTGGAGCTCTGCTTGGTCAACCTCCACCATTCAGGGTCCTGGCACAGAGAGAGCGCTTGCCCATCCAGCTCTCGGGTCTCCAGGCGCCTCCCCTGGCCCCGCCTCATAGGAGTGACAGTTGCCAGAGTCTCAATGGGGGTTGGAACTTCCAGATCCAAGCTGGAATGGCTACCCACTACATCTCCCCCTTTTTGTCTAAATAAGAAGGTTCCAAACTAATACAAGACTATATACAAAGGAATGGTTATCAAATATTGTCCAGGAATAATGAGGGATAATGACCTAGATAAGATGTAACTACAACCAATGCAAACAATATCAAGCAAGAAACACATACTAAAATCCAGAGAAGTATAGAGCATAGGTAAATGGCATGTTATAAAGGTCATTCAAAGGTGTCCTATCCTAAAGAATCTGAATCTAATACTTAATATGTTCTATCTAAGATATTATATATACTAAGTTGTAACTATAACTGCTAGTCTTCAATCCCAAATCTTACCCATTACTCTAAAACTTGCTGCAGAACCTACGGTTAGTCTAACTGAGATTTAACTATCTGAGCTTTCTCACAGTACCCAACAGAGATAATATCACCCCCTAAATGGCAGGAAGCAATTCTAAGAAAATGACGCCCCTTCTCCCTTAGGTTTCATAATTCTCAGGGTTATGGATGATGGTTATAGGGTTGGGAGTGGAAGAAAATATTAGACTCAGTATTCTAAAAAAAGGGGGGGGAGAAGAAATGGAATGGATAGGTATAAGATATGATGGTAAATCATTGTATATACTAGTAAACAAATTTAGTAAAATAGCAACCTTAGATAATTTACACTGTAATTTGTACTGTAATGGATTCTTATATGTTGATACAAATGTAAACTATTTTTATACTCCTGTATAAGATAATTTGTATATTGATACAAATACAGAACTATATTTGTTATAATGTACATATATTTCTACTCTAATTTGAAACATTTTTATATTGATACAAATGTAAATTTATATCTGTCATACTTTATGTATGTTCTACTTCTGTTTAGGATATTCGGTATATTGATATATATTTAAGAGTATTGTCATATTGCATATCGCACTATATATTCCTACCTCTGTTATAAATATCTTCTGTATTGTCACAATTTTGAAGTCATCGTTCTTCACCATATATTTGCTTATAGACTGTTTACCTTGTTTACGTGAAGCCTTAGTCCTTAGGTTATTTTGGTAGATAAGACTTATAGATTATAGTCTATGCCTGTCATCTCTATAGTTATGTTAGTTAGGTTATCCAGATTTACAAATACATAGGTCAGATGGACAGGTAATCTTCAAACACTTCATAGACCTAGAGAATATGGCATTTAAATAACTTAGAATTCTGTTGACATGAGACACAATTGCTCCTGGCTGCACCAATTGATCTGGAGAGAATATTGGGCTTCTAAGACATTTCCATTTGGAAGTTTGTCTTTTTGGCACAAAATGGCCTACTGGGCAAAGAACTGCCCTTGCCTTGATGGCTGACAGTATGAATGCAATGCTGTCCTTCCTGGACAAGCGGGACACAAGGAAAGCAACCACTGTACTCTGCCAAGACAGGGTAAGATGGTCTTTCAAAATTCCTGCTTCTGAAAATGGTCTGTCATATACTAGGCCTGTAGCCAATTTGAAAGCACCAACACTGTTGAGAAACATTAGGTGACTGTCCAGGCTGCCAGCTATCTTGGTCTACTCTTGCAAGATTCCCGAAAGTTGCTTGCATCCATCTACCATTTCTCAGGTACCATTATGTTCCTTCTCAGGTCTTTGATGTGGTTAAAGACTAGATAGTTGTAATTTCTTCAGTTATGATAAAAGATAAGTTAGATATAAAACCTTAAATTCACAAATATAAGATAGATAGGACATCTTCTTTAATATTGTAACTGTAATTCTTGCTCGATAATTGTTTTGTTATATGTAATTTTACCATGTTAAAGTTAAAACCTTCCTTTTTAAAAAAGAAGAAAAAGGGAAGTGCTGTGTATATCATTCTATATAAATAAAACACTGATGGCCAGTGACCAGACAGGAAGTATAGGTGGGACAAGGACAGAGGAGAATTGGGGAAACAGGAAGAAAGAGGGAGAGACACTGCAGCCACCGCCAGGATAAGCAGCATGTAAAGATGCCGGTAAGCCACCAGCCACGTGGCAAGGTATAGATTTATAAAAATGGGTTAATTTAAGATATAAGAACAGTTAGTAAGAAGCCTGCCACAGCCATACAGTTTATAAGTAATATAGGCGTCTGAGTGATTATTTTATACGTGGATTGTGGGACTGAGGGGCTTGGTGGAACCTGGAGAGAAGCCCTCCAGCAACACATGACTTTGTTGGCTTTAGTATTTTCTTTGACTGATAAATCTATTTCCTCTACCATATCTTCAACACCAGAGATCTGCTCTTCCATCTCTTGCATTCTGTTTGTTATACTTGCATCCCTAGTTCCTGTTCATTTACTCAGATTTTCCACTTCCAGCATTGCCTCAGTGTGTGTCTTCTTTATTGTCTCTATTTCAGTTTTGAAATCTTGAACTAATTCCCTCACTTGTTTAATTGATTTCTCTTGGCTTTCAAGGGATTTACTGATTTCTTCCCAAGTTTATGTGTCTTTTCCTCAATTCTTCATTTCCAGGAATTTTTTATTTCCTCTTCTAATATCTTCTCTTTTTTTGTTTTGTTTTGTTTTGTTTTTCGAGACAGGGTTTCTCTGTGTAGCTTAGTACCTTTCCTGGATCTTGCTTTGTAGACCAGGCTAGCCTCAAACTCACAAAGACCTGCCTGCCTCTGCCTCCCAAGTGCTGGGATTAGAGGAATGCACCACCACTGCCTGGCTTAAAGTCATTTTTATGGTAGATATCATCTGTTTCTTCTGTGTTGGTATGTTCAGGTCTTGCTGATGTAGGTTCTGATGGAGCCATATTGGTTCTTATGTTGTTGACTGTATTTTTGCACTGGCATCTACCCATCTCTTTCTCCACTTGGTGCAAGTGGTGTCTGTGTCTGAGGGAGCTTCTCTTGTTCTGGTTGATACTCTTGATCCAGGGGGAGCTCTTGGTCTAGTCGATGCTGATGGACTCTTTGTCTCAGGGAGCAGCTCTTAGTTCAACCAGCACTAGTGGGCTCTATCTCAGGGAGTAGCTACAGTCTTAGCACATGGTAGATGGTGGTAATCTGACCTGTCTGCAGGAGGTTTACATGCCAACTGGCCTGAAACTTTGACTCTTAGTCTAATCATGTGCTAGTGGTCTCTGTCTCAGGGAACAGTTGCAGTCTCCGAGGGTGGGTGGGATTTGGGGAGGTGGGGATTGGGTTACAAATTCTGATGGCGGATGGTAGTAGTCTGAACTGTGTGCAGGAGGTTTGCCTGCCAACTGGCCTGAAACTGGAACTGCAATGGGCAGTGGTATAGGGACACAATCCTGTGCCCCTGGGTCCAAAGCCTAGGGGCTGGGGTGTTTGTAATGAGGATAAAGACTCACCTCTTAGTCCAATTGGGTGCTGGCAGGCTCTGTTTCTGACATTTTTTTCTTGACTCTGCTTTTATTGGCATTTTTACTGGATACTATATCTTGTGTATTTCCATGAGTACTGAAAACTTATTTTCTGAGTATGATGTAAGTGATAATTTTTATAATATTAATTAGCATATAAGCCGATAGGAAACTAGCTTGTTTGTGAAGGGATAAATTAACTGTAAAGAATGTTACATATGCCAATTAACTGGATATTTTCTGGTCCCCCTTCCTTCTTTATCCATTCCCCACTCTCCATTCCTGCTCCTTTACTTTTTTTTCCTTTTCAAAGCTCTTTAAAAAGGTTTAATGTAATACCAAAATGAAACTATTCACATAAATGAATCATTGTGTGCTGTCTTTATGTGCATTGTAGCTCTTGTCTGTGGACACAAGAAACAGTTTTTTTTAGTGATAGAGTGAGGCAGTGTTCTATGATGCTTTTGACATGAAATATATTAAAACCAGTACTGAAAATTTAAATAGAAAAGACTATATCTAGTTTAAATTGTGCCAGAGTATAAAACAGTTGTGATCATTCTGCAAAATATCTGACCTTGAAAACCTATCAGAAGGTAACACCAGTATCCCACAGCAGTCTTATGAAATAAAAGTGATGAACAAATTAATGGTGTCCTAAAATGTTATTGCTCACCATAGCCTGATGAGAAAACCAAAATTGTTGAACTAACTGTACTGATCCAAACAAAACAACACAAGTTTCTCAAAGAGTAATGTGCACCTTTACCGTTCCCATTCCCTGAATAAGAAACATGAGACTGAGAAGCTATAGCTCAGTACAAAGATGGAAAGGTTTTAAATGCCCATGTTTACTGTTACACACAAAACACACACACACACACACACACACACACACACACAGAGAGAGAGAGAGAGAGAGAGAGAGAGAGAGAGAGAGAGAGAGAGAGAGAGATCAGAGAGTTTGAATACTGAATTGTTAATATTGAGTTGAAGAGAGGTGTTAATTTCTATCCTTCTGTGATTCATAACACTAATAAAGTTCTATGTATATTTAGGAGTAAGATTCTAATACTAAGTGAGAAAAAAAATAAACAAAAATGAGATTTGCCAAGTGCCATTTCTTAGAAGTGATTGCTTTGTATTTTCTTAGAGGAAGGATTTGGGTAAAAAATAAAATTCCATGCAGCTAACACTCCTTCCAGGCCCGAGAAGAGTGGAAACAGTGAGAGTAGTCAGGAAGATTTTTCTTTTTTTTTCCCTTTTTCTCTACATTGCCACATCATTTCACTGACAGTGTGGATTTACTTTATCCTGGTGGTTTTTTCTCTTGTGGTAAGTCACATTCTATTTTCAGTGAACTGATTTTGTGGTGATACTAAGCAATGTAATATTTTAGGTTTTGGGACTTCACAATCAACAGAACAAAACATTTTACTGGGGGCAGCTCACATTATTGCAGATCCCAGAAAATTAACTCAACTGATATTTAGCAAATTTTTTTTTACTAAGTTTTGTGGCAGTGTTTCAGATAAAAAAAAAAAAAAGGCTAATACAATAGGTTGTCCATTGAGTGAAAACTGAGTATGTTCTGTTATAGAGTCTACTTAAAAGAAAGTGAGAGTCTATTGAGTCCATTTTTATTACCTGGATGTATTTGAATGTAAAGAATATGGGGAAGATCTTGCAGGGAGGGAACATTGGAAGGGTTGAGAAGAGGAGAGTGAAAGAAGTGATAAAATTTAATTTTAATGTAAAATATATTTTAAAAAGGAAAGAACACCTACATGGAGACCTGTATTAATGAGAAACTTCTAGAAGAAGAATGTTTCAGTCAGAGGGAATGATACATATAAGACTTTACAGTAGACAAGTTGAGTAAAAGAGAGTAAATGAAACTGAGAGATTCCAGTAGCTGTTTTTATCTACAGTATCTCGTTCCATGGAATCATTTTGTAAGGAATACTGTATTCCTCAAATATTGAATCCAAGTTGCCAGAAGTAAGGAATTCATAAGTTTTAAATAATTTTGTTATAATATTTTTAAATAATCATTTATCATTGTTAATAATTTACAGTGTCTACTATATAAATTAAGCATTATGATGAATATGCATATATATAGAATCAGATAAACCTGGATATAATATATTTAATATTCTCCCTTTGATACTATGTCTTTTCTGGTTGCCAGTATGTCAAGCCATCACTTAAAAAAGATACATACTATAAAGCTATAAAGTACATGCTTCATTAACATATAAAATGTAGCACAAATCATAAAAGGTCTTATTAATAAAACAAACCCAAAACCAGTTATTGGGGTGAATACTGACAGATCAGAGAAACAGAACCAGCCAGCCACAGCTAACCTCATTTCGCCAATTCCTCAGCTGTTCTTATTTCCTCAAACTGGAAGCGTCTGTGTCCTCATTCGAATGCATCTCAGCTGAACTGCTGCTCAAAGCCTGAAAGCTTAACCAGGCTAGTTCCTGGTCCTCACACCTTATATACCTTTCTGCTTCCTGCCATTAGTTCCTGAGATTAAAGGCGTGAGTCACAATGCCTGGCTGTTTCCAGTGTGGCTTTGAACTCACAGAGAGGCAGATGGATCTCTTCCTTTGGAATGCTAGGATTAAATGTGTGTGTGCCACCATTTTCTGTCCTCTTTATCTAGTGGCTGTTCTGTTCTCTAACGCCAGATACGGTTATTAGGGTGCACCATATTTTGGGGAACACAATATCACACTTCCCCTTTTTTAACTAAAATTAAAAAAAGCTTATAACTAATATAAGAAAAACTATATCCAGTAAGTGTATACAATATATAGAGTCAAGAATTACATTAACAATGTCTAGTCCATTAACATTTGACAAATTCAGATGAAAAAATTCATTATTTATCCTATTTAAAACAAGTAGTTCCTTTTTAAAAGTAGATTCAATAATCTCCCTTTTTAACTTATCATATCCATATTCTCTTTTTTTTAGTAGATCCAAAAATCTACCTTTTATCTTATCATTTCTATATCTTCCCTTTTATCAGAGTAGATTCAATGATCTGCCCTTTTCTATATAATACTGAAAGATATTGGAATATATTCCTGGCTGATAAGTGTGCAATCATGGCCATAGATATAGCATGGGAGGAGAACCTGCAAGACAACTTAAGGACTTGGATTTATATCAACTAATACATGTGACTCAAGTCATGGGGATAGTTATAGATTTGAAAATCAGTAGTTTTGGGTACTAGAGATATACATAGTCCTCTTAAAATGATGATCAGCAAATGCTTTTTTGCCATAATGCTTTCAAATTGTCCCCCTATTGGAACTTTTCATTGTTTTTTTTTTTTTTTTTTTTTTTTGTGTGTGTGTGTGTGTGTGGTTCTAATTTAGTGATGTTCTTGATCAACATTGTCCATGGCATAAATATGCCACAGAAGAAAAATATCCCAGTGTTCTGTGGGATATCTCCAGTGAGTTGTTAAGCTCCCAAGAAGAGAGATGGTATGAAGATTGTTGAAGACATCACATATAGGGAAATTAAGCTGAAACTGAGCTAGAAGCCTCCCCTCTGCTGTTTTCCATTGTTGGTGGCAGTGTCAGAGGATGATCAGGAAGCAACTGAAGTTCAGGTGTCAGACCACCAGGAACAAAACCCCTGATGGGTGAATCTCAGATAGGCAAGGCCCCTGTGGGCACAGACTCCAGAATGTCATTTGCTTCTGTTGTGTCTTTACATGTTTGCTGTTTCCATTTTTCTCTGGTATCTGGCATGGTGTGAATGGGTGTAGGGAGATTTCCTACTGCCTGTAATGTAGTGTATTTATCTCATGGAAATATTCTGTTCTACTGGGCATTTTTATCTGTGGATTATTATGAAGATGATTTCCCCCTAAGGTGTATTGTCTAATTGATAATAATAATGTTAGTTTAAGAGTTTTGATGATAAAAATATAAAATAAGGAAGTGTCACACAGCTAGAACACATGAGTTTTTATTGAGGAAACACATAGACTGTGGCTTAGGTTAATGATTAAGAAAAACAATTAAGTCCCACTTAGCCCAGCTAGCTTAAATTCTTTTAACATTAATGTTGGGTGATGTGTTCACAGGTTCCAGAGTGAATCATAACTGAAACAAAGCTTGGAAAATAAGTTAAGGTTAGACTAAGGTGTCTTTGTCAAATACCTTTGAGGTGAAAATCCCAGGAAGAAAATCAAAAGTTTTAGAGAGGCACATAGTTAAATAAGGAGTTCTTTAAGGCCAGGGAATAAATACAAAGCAGCCCAATTATTACTAGTTGATATACTTTCCTTGCTAGGATTGATTGCTGATCAAAGATGATGACTAATTCCTTGTACTCATTTTTGCCCTCAATCTTCTGATATAAAAAAAACTATTTATGAGTGGGTATGCACCCTAAAGATTTAAAGTAGAGCTAACTGATTGTTTTTCTCATATAAAAGTTTAGGTTTGTGATTCCTTTAAGATTCCTTATAAGATTTATAACTTTCAAGGTAAGTAATAAAGTGAATAGCCCTTTCTTTGTAACTACAAAATGCAGCCTGCCAGTAAAAGAACTGACTGAAAAAAAGTAACTTGCTTGCTTACACTCTGTTAATCTATAACAAATTGCTTAGTTATGAATGTATGTGGCTTGGGATAATTTTTTTTCAACTGTAGTATGTAAAATATTCAATCATGTGATAAATATGGAAAATATGCTGTTTTTTACTTGTATTCATTGTAATCATTCAATTGAAAAACAGAATGTAGCCACATTGTAATTTTTATATTGCCTGAAAGATTTTGCTGGGGTATATAAGCTATAGGGAAAAGAATAAAGATAGAGTTTAAATGAGTTAGAATGAGAACATCAAGAATGATATAATTAGAAGGAAAACATCAAGAATAAGAGAGTTAGAAGGACAACATCAAGAATGAGAGAATTAGAAAGAAAATATTAAGAATGGGAGAATTAGAAGGAAAACATCAAGAATGAGAGAGTTAAAATGAGTTAGAAGGAAAACATCAAGAATGAGAAAAGGAATAGAGATGTAAAAGAAGAATAAAAAGAATCTGAAGGAAGCTGTCAAGATAATGTGTGTCTTTTCCCTTAATCCCTTCAGATAAAAAAGTTGTAGTACATGCTGACTCCATGGATTCCCTTTGATCCCTGTACTGCTGAAGGCTGGACACCCAGACAATAGTAGTCCACGGTTCAAGAAGGCTGCTGGGAAAGAAAATTCATCAATGGACTACTCATCTGTGGATCCTCTGAGCTACAATATCAACGCTTCAGTTAAGAAGTGCCCAATAATACAATAGTAACATAACTATTATATGGTGGCCAACCATTTTCTGATTGTGATTCTGAAACCTGCTTCATGTGAGGGAATACATGCCTGGTAGTGTAGCTTATGGTTCAAGTGCTTTAAGGCCCTTTTAGGGAATGCATTACTGATGTTTTGCTAAATGGGTGTGTAGCCAAATTGCCTTATTAATATGTGTGTTTATAACCATAGATGACTCAGTTATGATCAGAAAAGATTCTGCTTTTTGTTTCAGATCAATGATGATTAATACAGAGACTCATAACTGGCCAAAGAGCCAAAATTAAGTGACCAATGAGTCTTCAGATCTAAACGCAACACTGCACTATCCCATGCAAGGATTGGGGAACATTTTAGACTAGAATGCAGAAAGATGTAAAACCCATGGAATTGGGATTGTTGTGAAAACCATCTTCTGAAATTAAGCTGGATATTTTAATCATATATAATCAGTATCTATGACTCAATTTACAAAGGAAAGGTGCAAAGGTAAGAGAGATCTGGCCAGGAGGGCTGAGGGGAGATGAAAGCCAGAAAGGAGAGGTAAATATAAATGCAAAAACAAATTAATTACATACGTGGTTCTTCTACAATTTTATACAATTGTTAAGATACAATTTTCCAAGAATCATAATCACACAAGATGCTTAAAATATAATGATAATGAAAAATGAACTTTATATTATTATATGTATTATACATATAATGATTTAAAGTGTGTGTGTGTGTGTGTGTGTGTGTGTGTGTGTGTGTGTGTGTGTGTGTGTGTTTTGCTGGGGATGTCTTTCTGTATGCTGTGAATGTGTTGCTCTGACTGACTGATAAATAAAATGCTGATTGGCCAGTAGCCAGGCAGAAGCATAGGTGGGACAAACAGAGAAGAGAATTCTGGGAACAGGAAGGCTGGGTCAGGAGTCACCAGTCAGACACAGAGGAAATGAAATATAAAAGTACCGGTAAGCCACAAGCCACATGGCAACTTATAGATGAATAGAAATGGGTTAATTTAAGATATAAGAACTAGAAAGCAAGAAGCCTGCTTATAAGTAATATAAGTCTCTGTGTGTTTACTTGGGTCTGGGTGGCTGTGGGCCCCGGTGCGACTGGAGAAAATTCCAGCTGCAGTGTTTAATATATATGTATTAATACAAATATTAAAGTAATGTTTTTATATCCTGAAACCCAGAAAGGACATTCTTACTAATTCATTGGTATAACAGCATGTAGTAGAAAATTTCATACAGAAAAATTTAAAATCACTTCATTATGGATACATATGAAATGTTTTCCTATACAATCATATGCCAAGGGAAAAAGCTATATGATTAGAATCTGGCTGCAAATCACTTGCAAGAGCCTTCCCCAAACTGTTCCACACTGCATTTATGCATGTTTATGTTTAGTCTCAGGGGTACTTTCCTATTGTTGTCAGATAAGCTTATAGTTATTATAACTTTGTGTGTAACTGTTGCTTGAAGAGAATTTCCTCAGGCACAACCCCTCAAATTTTCTCCACTTCTTTTTAAAGAGACTTCTCACAACCACCTACCACACTTTGCTCATTATCAGTCAGTTATTTTTTAAAAAAGAAAATCAACCACAGATCAAGGTATTTAAATGTGTAAAAACCATACTGATATGTTCAGGCTCTGGAACTTTATCTATTCTCTCAAATGAGCCTTTGCCTCTGGCTGGCATTGCTTTGTAACCCTGCCCTATTTTACTCTTTCCACTCACTATGCTTGTAAAGCATATTCCTAAGGCTTGTCAATGGATTGAACTAGCACATAATGGCTCTTTAGACATAGAATATACTCTTTAGACCTAATGACTTTAATCCACACAATAAAATACAATACGTGGTAGTTAGAGATTTCCAGATGGCCCACAATAAAATTTAACCTGGGTTTTATTTAATTTAAAACTATGAACAAAGTTGTTTCACGTTAAATGAGCTTTCTCTTGAGGAGATGTGAAGCCAGGCTTGGCTCACACACAAACCTGGCAGGGACAGCAACCCCTGTTTTCCCTTTTGCTGCCTTTACCTCCAGCATGTTCAGTCTTGATATGGCCCCCTAATCCAATTCCTTATTGCTAATCACCGTCCTCAACACATTCTGTCCCCTGCCTTGGTTTTTCTCATCTACTAAATGTAAAAGCAAAAGTCAGCATTGACACTGGCATGGAGATTACTGAGGGCTGAGTTCAACATGTCACGGTTTACTCAAATGTGGGCAAACTGTTTAATCAGAATGCCCTGTGACTTCTCATCTACAAACTAGGAATAACAATGTGTGTGATGTGTGGCATAGATTAAAGGTTTGATACATTTTTGGAGATGCACAAAACAGAATAACCTATTCAGGTTTCAATTTTTTTCTTTATTTTATTTTACAATTTAATTTATTTCTACATATCAGCCATGGATTCCCTTGTTCTCTCCCCTCCCGTGCCCTCCCACCTTCCCCCCAGCCCACCCCCCATTCCCATCTCCTCCAGGGCAAAGACTCCCCTGAGAGTTGAGATCAACCTGGTAGACTCAGTCCAGGCAGGTCCAGTCCCCTCCTCCCAGGCTGAGCCAAGCGTCCCTGTACAAGCCCCAGGTTTCAAACAGCCAACTCATGCAATGAGCCCAGGACCCAGTCCCACTGCCTGCGTGCCTCCCAAACAGATCAAGCCAATCAATTGTCTCACCTATTCAGAGGGCCTGACCCAGTTGGGGGCCCCTCAGCCTTTGGTTCATAGTTCATGTGTTTCCATTCATTTGGCTATTTGTCCCTGTGCTTTATCCAACCTTGGTTTCAACAATTCTCACTCATATAAACCCTCCTCTTTCTCACCAATTTGACTCCTGGAGCTCCACCCGGGGCCTGGCCGTGGATCTCTGCATCCAGATCCCTCAGTCATTGGATGAGGTTTCTAGCACGACAATTAGGGTGTTTGGCCATCCTATCACCAGAGTAGGTCAGTTTGGGCTGCCTCTCGACCATTGCCAGCAGTCTATTGTGGGGGCATCTTTGTGGATTTCTGTGGGCCTCTCTAGCACTTTGCTTCTTCCTATTCTCATGTGGTCTTCACTTACCATGGTCTCCTATTCCTTTTTCTCCCTCTCTGTTCTTGATCCAGCTGGGACCTCCCGCTCCCTCAAGCTCTTGATTACCCCCACTCACTTCCAGGCTGTTCATGTAGATCTCATCCATTTCTCCATCACTGGGCAATCCCCATGTCTTTCTTGGGGTCCTGTTTTCCAGGTAGCCTCCCTGGTGTTGTGAGTAGCAGTCCAGTCATCCTTGTTCCACATTTAGTATCCTTCTATGAGTGAGTACATACCATGTTTGTCTTTCTGAGTCTGGGTTGCCTCACTCAGAATGATTTTTTCTAGATCCATCCATTTGCCTGCAAACCTCATGATGTCATTGTTTTTCTCTGCTGAGTAGTATTCCATTGTGTATATGTACCACATTTTATTTATCCATTCTTCAGTTGAAGGGCATCTAGGTTGTTTACAGGTTCTGGCTATTACAAACAATGCTGATATGAACATAACTGAGCAAGTGCCCTTGTGGTATGATTGAGCATTATTTGGGTATATGCCCAAGAGTGGGGGAGATTGATTCCCAATTTTCTAAGAAAGTGCCATATTGATTTCCAAAGTGTTTGTACAAGCTTTTATTCCCACCAGCAGTGGAGGAGAGTTCCCCTAGTTCCACATCCTCTCCAGCATAAAGTATCTTCAGTGTTTTTGATCTTAGCCATTCTGACAGGTGTAAGGTGGTATCTCAGAGTTATTTTGATTTGCATTTCCCTGATAATTGGGGATGATGAGCAATTCCTTAAATGCCTTTCAGCCATTTGAGTATCCTCTGTTGACAATTCTCTGTTTAGTTCTATAGCTCATTTCTTAATTGGACTGTTGGGCATTTTGATGTCTAATTTCTTGAGTTCCTTATATATTCTGTGTAGCTGGAGTTTTTCTGCCTTGCCTACAGTCAGGACAAATCTCTGCCACCCGCCAGTCCCACAGCTGCTCAGACCCAACCAAGTAAACACAGAGACTTATTTTGCTTTCAAACTGTATGGCCGTGGCAGGCTTCTTGCTAACTGTATTAGCCCTTTTTTTCTTTTGCCCCACGTTGGGCGCCAGATGTAGCAAGAACCTTAAAAGTACTTATTAATAAAATCAAACCCGAGCCGAGTTATTGGGGTCCATGCTGGTAGATCAGAGAGACAGGACAAGCCACAGCTATCTCACCTCACCGGATCCTCAGCTGGTCTTGTCTCCTCAGACTGGAGGCTTCTGAGTCCTCATCCCAATGGCTTTCAGCTGAATTACTGCTCAAAAGCCTGAATGCTTAACCAGCCACATGCTTAACCAGCCCAAATTGCTTAACCAGCCAAAACCTTCTAGCCAAATGCCTCTAGTTTCTCGTCCTCACGCCTTATATATCTTCCTGCTTTCTACCACCACTCCCTGGGATTAAAGGCTGGCTTTCTGGGATTAAAGGCGTGTCACCATGCTTGGCTATTTCCAATGTGGCCTTGAACTCACAGAGATCCAGAGGGATTTCTGTCTCTGGAATGCTAGGATTAAAGGTGTGAGTGCCACCATTTTCTAGCCTTTGTATCTAGTGGCTGCCTGTTCTCTGACCCCAGATAAATTTATTAGAATACACAATATTTTGGAAAACACAATACCACCACAATTCTGGATATCAGTCCTCTGTCAGATGTGGGGTTGGTGAAGACCTTTTCCCATCTGTAGGCTGTCTCTTTGCCTTGTTGACCATATCCTCTGCTCTAAAAAAGCTTCTCAGTTTCAAGAGGTCTCATTGATTGATTGTTTCTCTTAGTGTCTGAGCTACTGGTGTTATATAGCCATTCCAGCTTTGGTCTGGAAGTTCCAACCCCCATTGAGGCTTCAGTAACTGTCATGCCTACAAGGCAGGGCCAAGGGAGGGCCCTGAAGACAGGAGATTGGGACATGCTGTGCTCTCTTGCTGCTGGGAACTGGACGCTAGAGGTGGACGGAGAAGTTTTCCAGAGAACACAGCTGGACTACGCTGAGTCCTTGCTAGAACCCTCAACCTACCTATCCCTTCAATTGTACGTTACGCCATTAAATAAATCTCCTTTTAACTATGTAGAGTGACCTTAATAATTTCACCAATATCTGGCACCCAATGTGAGGCAAATTCCAAAGGCCTGGATGGCTCTTTTACTTCTTAAACCATCTTATTTGTCTCATATGTTAGCCCTTCAATCTCAGTTGCCATCAGATTAATATTAGATGTCTATGTTCCTGATAAGTAGATCTATAATGTACATAATATTTCCCTCTTAATTTCTGTTTTACTGTTTTAATTCTGTGATTCACTGCATATCATCTGTAATGAAATGTTTATGATTTGGCTGTTAAATTATCAGTAAGTCATTGATTGACACACACAAAAAAAGTTACTTTAAAAGAAATTTTAGGGTTTTGGGCAATGCTTGTTATTAAGAGCTTGTTAGGCAGGTATGAGAACTGGAGTTTAAGTCTCAGAACCCATTTAAGAAGCTAGACATGTGGCATACAACTAGGATCTCAGTGATAGGTAGGCAGACACAAGATAGTCTTGTGGCATGTTTGGCAGCCAGTTTTACAGGTTTAGCGAGGGACATTGCCTCAAAAAAGTGAAGAGCAATTGGGATACCTGCTGTCAACTCCTTGCTCTAGCTCTCTCTCCCTCCCTCTCCCTCTCCCTTTCCCTCTTCCTCTCTCTCTCTCTCTGTCTGTCTCTCTCTCTCTCACACACACACACACAGAGAAACACACACACATACACAAATAAAAATAACCATACATGTTCAGTTATTAAAATATGTTTTTGCATATTCTAGCATTAAAATAAATATATTGTGAATCAACAATGAAAATTACAAATTCTACAACAGTCTCTTCAAGGTTTGATGTGATAGAGAGAGGCAGTGTGAAGGACTGCCATGCTTAGATTTGAAAGAAGAAAATAACACCCTGTCTCTAAATTTAGTTATGGTATTTAAAAAATTATTACAATGTATAAATGCAGATCATAATCTTTTCAATTTAGCTAGGGGAATATTCTACTAAATATAAATTGCTAAGATAAATATTTACATTAAACCCCACAGCTAATTAACTTTCAACATGTTTTCTTATACATTAATGAAAATGCAAATGTGACTATTTTAATATTAGGCCTTAGGGAGTAGGATTCCAGTTTAGTTCCAGTTGGGTTCCTTCAAGTCCTGTTTTTGAAGTGTGTAGTGCCTTCTGCTATAGGACATTTCTTACCTTCAAGTTCGAGGAGTTGACCCAGGGCAACAGCAATCTGATATTGTTTCTAAGAGTTTCTTAGACTATCCTGATCAACAAAGTGAGATTTCTCTTGAATGATGCTGGGGTTATATAGGTAGGAAGGTAGTTTATAGATCATTTTGAAACATTGTCACGCTATGTGGTATAATTCCACTGTGGGGTGTGTGTGTGTGTGTGTGTGTGTGTGTGTGTGTGTGTGTGTGTGTGTAGAAAATAAAAGAGGGAAGATAGCAAGGCATGGAGAGATGAGACAATGAAGGAGGGAAGGAGGGAAGGAGAGAGAGACTGGGAGGGAGGAAAGGAAGGGACCTATGTTTACAGGGATTAACACCAGTCAGCTAGTGTTTTTAAGCATGGGTTACTTTGTTTTTCTCATTTTACATTTTTCCCATGACTTTCCTTTATGTAAGCTTTCATTTTATAAACACACACATGGGTTGGGTTGATGAGAAAGGACTAGGTACTAGAATGCAAATAACACAGATTAACTTTTAAAAATCACTAATGTGATATGAATATTCAATATCTATGTTATTCTTTATGTTGTGCTTCAGGGGAGGATGTATACTAACTGACTATTGACATTGTATTTTAAACATCTCACCTACATCACTAACCCTGACCAACATGCGACATCAGTATTGAATCAATACTTTAGTATTATATATTTTTAAAATAGAACTTATTAGTATTATATATTTTTAAAATAGAACTTGTCAGATAATATGAAAGATAACTTAAGCAATGCAGAAACATTTTAAGTCCAGGAACTGTCATGCTCATCTTTTCTCCCCTTCTTTTTTTAATTACAACCTCTTGAAATTGGAATATAATTTATGAACAATGGCTTCAGAGCACTGGACTTTGTTAGAATGATTGTCCATATTTATTCTTTAGCATTACAAATTGTAAGAGTATGCCTTAGAAATAATGGCTTTGTAGTTGTGATGAAATATGGAACATGAGAGTGCTAACATTAATCATATGCTAATTGGTATTTCTTGCTTCCTTGTCAGGTCCCGTATGTTTGTGACATTCATTCTGGCCTCGAGGTTAGTTTCTTTGCTGAGTTTCAAAGACTTGAAATTACCATTGCTGTTATTATTTGCAAGAACACTTATATTATCATCAGAAATCAATTATGTTCCATGTTTTTCAGTTTAGATTTCTATGAGCCTTTTAAATGTCATATTTTCTGTAAAATGTATGTTGTTCACTTGTTCCAACTTATGTTACAAGTGAGCATTAATGAATATATTTTGCTTGTTTGCTGTCCTTTTCAGAATTCTGGTGGCTTTCCAATGCTTTCTATGTCTTGATGTGTTAGTTAAGACAAGGGGGTAGAGTCAATCCATAGCATTCTCTCTCCCCTTGATCACTAATAGATGAAATAGACATTGCATATCTCAGTTTAAGGCCATGGAAGAAGCCTTCATGTGCCTTCCTGTTCCTTCTTGTTCCATTCTGTGTTTCTTGTCTTGAATGGGTGAGAGCCATGGTTGCAAGAGGTGTTAATTTTCTAAATTGAAAATCCCCTATTTCAGGAGCAATTCATGATAAAACAGAAAACAGACAACCTATTATTACAGCACTTAGTTTATCATACTTCTGAGAAATTACAGATACTTAAAGCAGACTTTTTCTAAAACCAACACATAAAAGTGTCTGTCTCCTGTTGTATCTCATGACAAACAATGCCTACTTTCCCATGGTGGTGCCTAGGTAGCACATCAGATCTGCATTCTACTCTTTGAGGCTCCTGTGCTGTTTTACTTGGATACCATAATAATCTGTATTGTCAAGCACAGGAAATATGAAAGGAATGTGTTATTTTTCCCACAATGTCTATACCCAGTGTGCTTACATTGTGTACATGTGTATGAATCATCTGCATTTATACAGAGGGAACCTAGTAAGCTCAACAACAAAATAAACCATTGCCTCTTTTTCGTCAATTTTTTTTTTCTTATATACTTTCTTTTTTATCCTTTCAGTTCATTTATTGATTTTATAGAGATAGAGCATAGAATTTTTTCACATAAGATAATTTTTTAAATCCATAATTATCTTTAATTATTCCCAAACTATATTCTAATATACTCATATCACTATTTATTTGAGATTACTTACTGTGTTGAAACCACATAATTAAAGAATTTCTTGATTTCTTCATGACTGAAATTGTCCAGTATTTTGAGGACTTTTTGTGTAATTATTTTACATGAAAAACTGTGAATAAGTACTTGATAGTAATTGTATGAACTCTACAAATTAATTAGAAGTGTTTGCCCCACAATTTCCTGCTGCCAGCAGTGGAAACTGCTGATCCAATGTGAGAGCCACAGACATGCAGGGACTCTTTCAACCTTCAACTTACAAAATATAAATGGAGAGATCATAGAATACGTATGAAATAACAGCAAGAAATACTGAGGGATAAAGAATTAAGAGGTGATCAAATCAAGGAGATGGCAGGAAGAAGGTATAGTATGTTAACAATAAAAGCTAAGGATATGTGGTTGATATATTGTGCACCCCAATAAACTTATCTAAGTGGCAGAGAACAGAACAGCCATAATATTAAACATAGAGAGGTTAGGCAGTGCCTTTAATCCTAGCATTCCAGAAGCAGAGATACATCTGGATTTCTGTGAGTTCAAAGCCACACTGGAAACAGCCAATCATGGTGACTCATGCCTTTAATCCCAGAAAGCAATGGCAGGAGGCAGAAAAGTATATAAGGTGTAAGGACCAGGAACTAGAGCCTGGTTAAGCTTTTAGGCTTTTGAGCAAGAGTTCAGCTGAGATCCATTCAGATGAGGAATCAGAGGCTTCCATTCTGAGGAAACAGGATCAGCTGAGAAATTGGCTAGGTGAGAAAGCTGTGGCTTGTTCTGTTTCTCTGATCTTCCAGCATTCACCCTAATTCCTGGCCCTGGGTTTGATTTTATTAACAAGACCTGTTAAGAGTCGTGCTACAAGGATATAAGGACATATTTTACCTAAACTCACTAGTTAATAAGCTTATTTCAACATATACCTTTGAAATATGAGTTTTAAGCCTGGTATGGTCACAGATACCTTTAATTCTAGCATTTGGGAGGAAGAGGCACATGGATTTCTGTGAGTTCAAGGCTAGCCTTGTCTAAAAACCAAGCTTCATGTAAGCCTGTTTTATACAGTGAGACCCTCTCCCCAAATAAACAAATAAAATTTGACTTTGAATGGAATTACCCTTCACAATTGGAAAATCCCAGAAACCTTGAGTTATTTAATGGAAAACACAGTGCAACTCCCCAGGAGTTATTGGTCTTTAAACCCCAGACGGTTCCCACAACAATGCAAGCTATTATCATTGCTCTTTGTTTTGTACCGTAACTATACTATACAGTAAGCTTCTATTGCTGAAAATACTGGGCAGAATGTAGAGAATTCAATCTCAAATGAACCAAGAAACTGCCTTCCTGCTAGGTAGCTCTCAAATATATAGATCTCCTGGGAGAAAAAATAAGTCATATCTAAGGTCTTACCCAGCCTAGGATCCTTTGCACTAATACTGACCTACTGGACAAGATATGCTCAATGGTCCAATAATAGCATCAAGGGGTAACTAGCCTAATTGACTTTGGATTGGATGGAAAACCTTATGCACATGAGGGAAGTTATTGCCTCATATTGTAAATCTAAATGAAATCTTTCTGGAGTAGTCATTGGCCCTAAAGTAAAACTTGACTTTGTAATTTTACACAATGACCATATTGCCAAACTGCCTTCTAAATACTTGTATTTATACTTATAGACCTTGACAGCTCTCAGCCTGTGAAGAAAAGTGTCTTCTTTCAGTGAGAAGTAGTCAAGGAAGAGATGCATAGATGGCCAAAGTGTTGATAGTAAGAGTTTGAGTTCTCATCTCTAAGTGGGACAACTTTCCCAGTCACCACTACCACAGAGGCTCAGAGAACATCACAGAAGAGGAGGTAGAAATAATTTAAGAGTAAGACAATAGGGAGGAGTTCTGTGAAATGCCATGCTGTGGATATCACTCTATATAAATAAAACACTGATGGCCAGTGACCAGGCAGGAAGTATAGGCGGTACAAAGAGAGAGGAGAATTGGGGAAACAGGAAGAAGGAGGGAGAGACACTGCAGCCACCGCCAGGACAAGCAGCATGTAAAGACGCCGGTAAGCCACCAGCCACGTGGCAAGGTATAGATTTATAAAAATGGGTTAATTTAAGATATAAGAACAGTTAGCAAGAAGCCTGCCACAGCCATATAAGCAATATAAGTCTCTGTGTTTACTTGGTTAGGTCTGAGCGGCTGTGGGACTGGTGGGTGACAAAGATTTGTCCTGACTGTGGGCAAGGGAGGAAAACTCTAGCTACAATGCCAAATTCTGAATTGGACGTGGCTGTTGTACTCATGCCCTCACAGCAGCTCGGGATAGCTTCACGAGGCTTGCACAAGATCAATCCAGACAAAACTCTGGCTTAGATGAGGAGGAACACTTTTAGGAATGCATGACACTCAATGGTTTTTCTATATTCCAGTGGTTGACCCTACATCTGTCCCATAGGACTGCCACTAATTAGATTCAGTGGGTTATTGAAAAACAAAATAAAACCTCCAAAGCACACAAAAATACTTCATCATAAAGTTAGATGGGGACCTTTGAGAAAGGATTTGGAAAGTTATAAGAGGGTAATGGAAAGTGGATGTGATCATGTTTCATTGTAAATATAAATATGAAACTGTGACACACAAAGAAAAATTACTGGTAACAAAATGAGAAAAAAATTGAAATGTTTAATAATTGTTATTCAGATTATACATTCATTTAGTGTATTATCACAATTTCATATATTTAGCTATTGCTAGATTTTTAACATTTTTATTCCCGACTTTTGTATATATGTAAATGCTCATAACTTAGTTATATGTACCTTTGGTAATACATATTAATATATATTAAGTAGTTCTCCTTGACTTGCAGAGTACATTTCACAAATTTATCTCCTAAATTTAATGCAGATAATGTATAAACATAATATATGCATATATAATATATATTTTATGTTATACATGTATAAATCTAATATATAGTATATATGTATAAATCTAATATATGTATAAATTTTTTAAAAATAGCTAATTAAGTCATTTCTTTTATTTTCTTTGAACTTTTTTTTATTAATGTATTTTTTATTCATTTTACATACCAATCACAGATCCCTCTCTCTTCCCTCCTCCTGACCTTCCAGCCTTCCCCCTCAACCTACCCCCATTCCTTCCTCCAATAAAGTGTGGCCTCCCATGGGGAGTCAGAAGTGCCAGAATGTACTCTCTTGAAGTACATTCAAGAGAGGCAGGTCCAAGCCCCTCACCCTGCATTAAGGCTGTGCAAAGTGTCCTACCATAGGTAGTGGGCTCCAAAAAGCCAGCTCATGCACCAGGGATGGATCCTGATCCTACTGCCAGAGGGCCCCTTAAGCAGATCAAGCTACACAACTGTCTTGCTTATGCATAGGGCCTAGTCCAGCTCCACAACTGTTGAGGTTCCACAGCTGTTGATCTACAGTTCATGAATTCCCATTAGCTTGGTTTGGTTGTCTCTGTAGGTTTCCCCATCAGGAGGGAAATGCAAATAAATGACTCTGAGATACCATATTACACCTGTCAGAATGGCTCAGATCAAAAACACTGATAATAGTTTATATTAGAGAAGATGAGGAGCAAGGGGAACACTCCTCCACTGTTGGTGACAGTGCAAACTTTTACAGCCACTTTGGAAATCAGTATGGCGGTTTTGCAGAAAATTGGGAATCAATCTTCCTCAAGACCCAGATATACCACTCTTGGGAATATACACAAGGAATGCTCAATCATACCACAAGGACACATGCTCAATTATTTTCATACAAGCACTATTCATAACAGCCAGAACCTGGAAACAACTTAGATACAGCCCCTCAACTGAAGAATGGACAAAGAAAATGTGGGACATATACACAATGGAGTATTTCTCAGCAGAAAAAAAAATGACATCGTGAAATTTGGAGGCAAATGGATGGAACTAGAAAATATCATCCTGAGTGAGGTAACTCAGACTCAGAAAAACAAACATGGTATGTACTTACTCATAAGTGAATACTAGATCTAAAACGAAAGATAACTATACTACAATCCAAAGCTCCAGAGAAGCCAGCTAACAAGGAAGAGCCTAAGAGGAACGCATGGATTGTCCTGGGAAGGGGAAATAGATGAGGGGAGCAATGGAGCATAGGGGATACAGGATGAGAACAGAACAGAACAGAATGTTCGAGCTGGAACAGTGATGGAGTGGGAGAGCAATGAAAGAGATACCATGATAAATGGATACATCATGGCGATAGGGAGAAACTGGGTGCTTGGGAAGTTTCCAGGAATCTACAAGGATGACCCCAGCTTAGACTATTATCAGTAGTGGAGAGGGTGTCTGAACTGGCTTACACCAGTAATCAGATCAGTGAATACTCAAATGTCATCATAGAGCCTTTCTCCAGTAACTGATGGAAGCAGATGCAGAGATCCACAGACAAGCACCAAGCTAAACTCCAGGAGTCTAGTTGAAAGGAGAGAAGAGGAATTCTATGAGCAAGGGATATCAAGATCACAGTTAACTCATTTCAACATGAATATCTGTCTATGCAAGGTTGGTATATATTCTTCTATGCAAATGAAATTAATTTGATTCATTTTTTTCTTAAAGTCATAAATGACTTTTCTGGTTTTAGTGTAGTTCAAAAAAAAAGGAGAGCCCTAAAAAATGTTAATTTATAGGTCATTTGATTCTGAGTTTAGTTTACATATTTACTGTAAATTCTGTAATGCTGTTTAAAGTGCATCTGTTTTATATTCATAGCTACACATAAATCAAGAGAGTTTGAGATACATGGAAATGAATGATGATCTTTAATATTTTAATGGGAATGCATCTATAGCTACATAATAACTTTTGAATTAAATATAGCTGAACTCTAGTGCACATGTCTGTTGTTTTACCTTTGCAATCAAGTCTGTGTTTTGTATATTTGGTTATGGCGATGCACAACATTGCATATTTGTTTATCATAATATATTCCTAGAACCAATACATTTGAATCAAATGGTAGATAGATGCCTTTTTAAAATGAATATTTATATATTTTTTAATTTTTCTGAAGATAAACAGAAAAGGAAATTTATAAATTGTGAACAGTAGTAATGGTATAAAGAATATTATAATATGATGTAACTCCACATATTGTTATGTGTTACATAAAAATTCTTATACTTTAAAAAATTTATCTAATCACAGCAGATGATTCATGTAAAACTAGTCTATGTGCATTCCTTAAAGTGTAGGTTTATTTTCTTGTGTTAATAATATTACATTAAATAAGTAAATTAAATAAATTTTAAAAATGTTAGAGGAATTAGGAGATAGTTGAGTCAGACAAATGCTTGCCTTGTGAACTTAAGCACCTGAGTTCAATTCCTAGCACATACATAAATAAAGTCACTGGTTTAGTGTCACATGCTGGGGTAATCCCAGTTCTAGGAAAATGGGTGAATCAGCTGCCTAGGCTCTCTGGCCAATCAGTGCAGCCTTTTCAGCAAGTTCTGGGCTGATGAGAGAACCTGTCTCAAAAATCAAAATGTGAATGGCATCTGAGAACACCCTAGGTTCTCCTCTATCCTTCACATGAGTGCTTTCACACATTCACGTCCACCAACTACATGTACAGGGGCATGTGTATACAAAATATAAACACCAACATAAATAATAATATTGTAGAAAATGTATTCAGACATGGAGAGGATCAGGTGAAAATTTGATGAACCTAGTTTTGACCGAAAGAGATGGTGACATGAAGGAAGGAAGCACAGTTAGAGCACAATTTGATTGAACCTAGTAATGAGAAAGTGCCTCTGTGTCTATTAGTTCTTCCAAATGAAATAGGTGAGTATCCATAGGGATCACGAATCACAAGAACACTCACCTACCACCCCCTAATCTATCTGCCTCCTAATACACTTCTTTGGAAGAAACTCTGGGCTAAGAAGAGTGAAACTACTCCCCATGTGTGTCTTAAAATGGGTGAACATGCCTGAGGTCAGATTGTTCTCACTCCCTTTTTTCTCCTTATCAGCAGTGTTATGTTTAAAGAAAGAAGGCAGTGGGCAAGAGACAGGGTCTAGTTCTCGTCAAGTCTGCGAGAGACATCAAGAGATACAGAAAAGAGAGATTCTGCATTAGCCACTTCACCATAGTAACATGGCCAATACCATTAACGGCTTGATATATTAATCTGGCTTTAGAAACTTATTCTCTGATTTAGCTTTTCTTTCTCTTTATCATCTAGAGCAACTGGTCAGTCTGTATTGGTTACATCTCATTTAGAAATTGTAAATTCATATATTTAGACAAGATTTTTAATATATATTAAACAAGATTCATTCTTTTTTGCTTTCTTTTCTTTTTGGTTTTGGTTTTGGCGTTTTGAGACTTAAGTTTATCTGTGTAGCTCTGGCTGTCCTGGAACTCACTTTGTGGATCAGGCTGGCCTTGAACCCTGAGATCTACTTGCCTCTGCCTCCTGAGTGCTGGGATTAAAGGTGTGTGCCACTGCACTTGGAATGATTCATTCTTATAAATGAAATAAACCTGCTAATGGCTTTAGTGAGGTTAAAATATTTTTAGATAAACAAAACCTAGGAACTTCTTGTTATTTTATTTAATTCTGTTTTTAAATGGAAGGTACACAGTACACAAGACTCATAAAAAAGAAGAAAAAATGAAAGAAAACAAAATTTGAAAATCATCTAGAAACAGGATAATTTTCTTCAGTAAGAACTTCTGAAAGGAAACAAAAAAGAAAATAAATAATGAAAACCATGAATCAGCAAAGATAAAACATGCACAGACTTTTAGAACTTAGCAAATGTAAATACATAGTTCATACATTCAAGAAAGTTTTTTTGGAAAATAAAGCAAGACACTATCAGAGGCTCCTGAAATGCATTACTTGATTAACATTACAGAAAATTTAAGTACCCTATCACTGTAAAATATGTTTCAGTGAAAGGATGTCACCTACTAAATATGACACATACCAACACACACATTTATACTACTTCAAACCTAGAGTCATTCTATGGATAAACAGCAATAGTAAAAATTCAAAATAAATGGCACTGGGGACAAATCACATGAGAAGCTTACTGTAGTAAAGAAAGTGGTAGTTTTTTCCTGATGATTGTAGCAGTAAATTATACATATTATTTATTTTAGATGATGATGACTGAGCTAGTGCTCAAAACTGAATAGTTACTTAAGGAGACAATATTCCAGGCTAAATTCTGTGTATCTGGGAGCAGAAAGAATTAGGAGTAGTAGGTAATATTGAATGCTTATTAAGCAACAGACCATTTGGGTTCTGTTGATTAATATGAAGAGGCCATCTCTAACCATATTGAAATTAGTAGCCAAGGAAGGGTTAGATAATGGTTTGTTTTACATTTCTATTTATATGTGCATGTGTGCGTGCATGCATGTGTTACAGCACATTCGTGGAAGTCAGTGAACAATTTGTAGGTGTCATTTCTCTCCTTTCCCCATATGGGTTCCAGAGATTGAACTCCATTTCAGCCTTGTTGACTCCACAAAGAAGAATTGCTAATAGAGAAGATTCATGGATAGATATAAGATCATTATAGAAGTGCAGTTAAAGTATAGGCTGTGATATATCAAAAGTCTCTAAAAGGGAACAAATTAGTGAAGCATTATGGTCTTAATCCTGGTTACCATGGTCTTTTTACTGTTAGCATAGACAGCTGGTAGAGTGTGTACATATTTTGGAGTAGCATTTGTGGATGCCTTTGGAGTTCAATGGAGCATTGCCTCACTTGGACTTCATTGACTTGACAGGTATTAGACAGAGATCTGTAGTGAGTAGCTGTTCAAGCTATGACCTGGAAGTACTACCCCCATTGAGGCTTCAATAACTGTCAAGACTACAATATGGGGCCAAGACAGGAGTGCTTAATACCCAAGATCCAGATGTGCTGGTTCAGTTGGTTCCTGGATCCTGGACGCTGGAGGTAGATCGAGCAGAGTTCTCCAGAGAACACTGCTGGACTGCACTACACCTTTCCCGGGCCCTATAATCTATCCTTTTACTTGTAAGTTACCCCACAAAATAAACCTCCCTTTTAACTACATGGAGTTGCTTTAATACTACAACCAAAATCTGGCACCCAATGTGGGACATGAACCCATGACCCTGAGATTAAGAGTCTCATGCTCTACCGACTGAGCTAGCCAGGCTGGAACAACTACCCACTGCACAGAGCATTTCATCAGAGACAGTGGACACTTAGAAAGTGCATAAAACTGTTTGTAGGACTGTTTAGCAGGCCAAATATCTATCTAGGATGTAATTACTGCCCAGAAAAATGTTGACTTGCAAATTTCCACTTGGCTTTAGTCATGCTGTGATGCTGGCCTAAGTTGATCTTGTCTTATGACCCTACTTCTGTCACATAACTCAATGACAGAGTAAAGTGATAAAAGTATTAGTAAAAATCAAATGAGGCTCAAATTTCAACTAGAAACTGTAGTGGCAAATATGCATTGTGTGATTGCTCATTCTAGTCACATTTATTTACATACCAAGGAACTAGGAAGAGAGGAAGAAGGACCTAAAGCATGGTTCTCAACCTGTGTGTCATGAAGCCTTCAGGGTTCACATATAAGTTATCCTGCATATTATATATTTACATTATGGTTCATAACAGTAGCAAAATTAGTGATGAAGTGGCAATGAAATAATTTAATGGTGATGGTCACTACAAGAGGAACTGTATTAAAAGGTCACAGGATTAGGAGGTATTGAGAACCACTGCTGTAGAAATATCCTAAATTATATATGAAATTGATCTAAATAAAGTACCATATAATGAGGAAGACAGTGGCACAATGAGACATCTTATATCACTAAGTAACATCCCCATTGACAGGAATAGTTTATATCTTGTTGGGTAGTTGGCCACAAACCCCATCCCTTGAAACATTTCGAATCTAAAGGTATGTTTTAGGAACTTAGTTTGTTTTATTTTTTAATTTTGTGAGTATAAGTGTTTTGTCTGCATATAAGTCTGTGTACCACATACATGCCCAGTGCTTCGGGAGGCCAGAAGAGGGTGTCAGATCCCCCAGGACTGGAGTTACTTATAACTGTGAACCACCATGAAGTTGCTGGAAATTGAAACTTATTCCTCTGGGAGAATGGCCATTCTCTTAACCACTGAGAAATTTCTCCAGCCCCTGAAATTAAGAACTTAACCCCATGTAGTTCATGCAGTCGTTGTCCTGAAGAAAAAAGGTAGAAACTTGATTGATAACATCAGGTCCACAAAATTAACTTCCTCTCATGCTCTCAAAGCAAACCAAGGATATATCTGGGAGTAAATTATACTTGAAGGAGATATAATTCTATTAATCTGTACTCCAATGCTGATGAAGGTATTATTTGATAATGGACATTGCTGCAGAATAGTGTAATGTTATGGTGGAAATTAAAGTTTTCCCTAAACAAACAAACAAAACAGCAAATAATTTAAAACTAAAGTATAGTTTTGCTTTTTTTTTTAAACTACTAAGCCTAAAAGCATACATGCAGACACACAATACAAACACATCGTACAGTGTTACGTTTGTACTCTGATGATCCATTTTAAAATGTCCGACAGTACCCAGTTTTTATTCTGGAAAGTTGTTTGATGTCTCATCCTCAAGGGATTTGCAAAGGAAATGCACTCTCTGGCAATGCTACCAGTTTCTTAAATCATTTGAACAAGCAAAAATTCGAGGAGGTGATGGGAGATGGGTAAAGGGGAAAAGACTGAAAGGGCAGGAGGAGGGAAGAAAGGGGGATCTGTGGTTGGTATGCAAAATGAAAATAAAATTCCTTAATAAAAGATGATAGATAGATAGACAGATAGATAGATTAGATAGATTAGATAGATTAGATAGATAGATAGATAGATAGATAGATAGATAGATAGATAGATAGATAGACAGATAGATAGTTAGATATCTAGATATCTAGATAGATATCTAGATAGATAGATAGATAGATAGATAGATAGATAGATAGATAGATAGATAGACAGACAGATAGATTGATAGATAGAAACAGAAGGACAGACAGACAGATCAATCCCAGGGTTGGAAAAGCCTATCCTGATTTGGATGCCTTCACTTGCTGTCTTCTCTATTGGTATCCCCACATTACACTCCAAGATAAGTCATTGCTGTCATAGGCATTGATTCCCAGAAGCTTTTTCTATCCTAGACCTATGTAGAAGGTTTACATTGATCCATCTCTGACTCATTAAGGTTGTTTTTGTTTCTATAGTTTCTCATCTCTAGAAAGTTTGCCTAATTCTTCTACCAATTGTACCCTACTCACAGGTTTTTATCATAGATGACAGCCCCAATTAAAACTTTTCTTTGCCTTATTACATGCAGAAACTTTGTATATTACAACCTTGAACATAGTACCCTTCCCCCAAACTGGTAAATATAAATACATAATCTTTAGTTATTCAGAGGGAAATAGGAGGCTAAATGCTTGGGCTCATCGTATCTTCTAGAATAGGTATCTTTTATGCACATTTTTATTCTTCTACAAGAATAATAATGCTTAACAGATTCTTCCAATATGGTATAATTAAAAGAGTAAATTATACACAATGTCTATAATTAAAACTATACCAAATCCTAATTCTCTGTGGGTAATCACTTCCATTGCTCACAGGAAATTGTGTGAAGGTCAATGTTCTATGACCAATCTTCCTCCCTTCTTTGCTTGGACTGTCTCCTAGGTGTTAGGCTCATCTGTTTTCAAGCCAATTTGTACTCATCTTGCAAAGTGATTCTCTTATTGTTCTTTTTGTTCAGCTTTGGGTGGTACTATATTTCTATACTTGTGGTTTACTTTTTTTCCAAAAATAGATGTGAGTTGTGCCTGAGTATTTGCTTATGTACCTGGGATATTTATGGAAAGAAATTTTAATTATGCAGCATAAATATTAAAGAAGACTAAAAAGCAATTTCAAATATTTACCTACAGAGGTACCATCTTCTTATGAATCAACTGCTGTCCTATCTACAATGTAATTTTTATTCTTAGCATATACTTCTCTTCTAATTCTCTCTAATTTCATTATTTTCTGGGAATATTCCATTTAAAACCCAGTCACGCTGTCACATGTTCCCTTTGACAGCCACATCTGTGAATCTAGCCTAAGGAAAAGTGGGTTACTGGTCAATGATTTGAAGGCATCCTGACAAGAGTTATTATAATCCCAAAGACATAGAATCCTTTGAAAACCCAAAGCTCCTCTAAAACAATGCAGTGAGGACTAGAAGTCTTATAGACCCAAATAGAGTCAGGACTTCCTCAATAAACTGGAAGCTTACACTGCCATCTTTGTACTACTAGTTTTAAGAACCTGGTGTAACTAACCTATTTGGTTTTATTTGACAAATCTCTAGGCTTTTGCACTGTCTCCATCTGTCCAGCTGGTGCTTCTGCTCAGTTGTCTGTTTATCCTTTCCATCGCTCTGATCTCTCTTTCTTCTCTCTTCTACACACTAATTTTCATTTTGCTTTTATTTTGCTGAATGACAGCTGTGCGGTCTAGGAAAAGTTACCTGTAGGCAGCATAGAGGATCTATCTCTTGGCTGTGACAAAACCTTTGGTGTCACACTTAAGAGGCTCAAACAGGTGGAAGGGCTGGATTATGCTAGGGATGAGACTAAATCCCAGCTCTCTACCAGAACCATTATATCTGTCAATTATTTAAATCCTCAGCATACACATATTTAAATAATGTGTGATGGTTGCATTTTATAAAATTGGAAGCATTAAACAAATTTTACATATCTTTGTTTGGAGAGACAATGCCAATATTTGTTTGTTATGTTCATAAGGAAGGAATAGGTATTTAAAAATACAAAAAGTTCCTTCCATTCTGCTTCCTGTGAGAAAGAGTAAATGTCTAAATTTCACCTCCCTGAATACAGCCCCATGTCAGAAAATACAGTGTCCACAGTTTGTGAAAGCCATGTGAAGGCTACTTCTGGAACCAAAGGAAATTAAAAATTCCAAGACAATGAACACCTAGAATAAGAGGAACTATGTTTAAATATCAGTTTTTCTGCTTACAACCATCTTTATAAATCTTCTCCATATTTAAGCAGTACTTTTTGTTGTAATATGCTTTACTTTGCTAAACCATGCAGAAATTATTCATTTTCCTCAATAAGAGACAAGCTTTGGAAAGTATTTGCTTCATGTGGTATAATAATAGCTATGACATGTACAAACACATTGCCTTTATTTAATTTTGTTGGAAGTCACTTTTCCATCTTGCAAGTGGTGTTTCTAACTTGGTACAGTATTGTGGGCAAATAAAAATGAGCGTTGTGTGCAGTGTGGAACTACAAAATACCATCACATTTCTTATCTGGCTGGAATTACTGGCAAGGCAGAGTCACAACAAAACGTTTTGGCCTGATTTTGCCAATACATGCTGCTGGGATATGCCACACTGGAGAGCAATAGCAGCGTGCAGGAAAGACACTGTGTAATACATTAAAAAATTCTTGAGTGTGAGATATTTTGCCAGATATTTTAATTATGCCAAGAAATTAAAACACAAGTGAAAATTCAGTTCCTAACAGCATGTCTCCTCCTTACTGATATGAGCTACATCAGATTGTTTGGGAGTTTCTTATCATTTGACAAATTTATTCTGATTCTCTTTGTCATGACTAAACAACTGGACCTGAAACATATCAGCATCAAACTGATGGTTTGAAATAGAGGAACATTTTTAATTAATGAGAGCCACTGTGGATTGAGCAGATGATGAGACTTCTCTGCTCCATAAACATATTTCTGTAGATATGTATCATGAGTCAAGCATTCATGTTTGGGTGGGCAGAACTTATACATCTGCATCCTTAAACTCATACAAGTTGTGCTAATCAACAAGTTTAATAAAAATATGTATAACTTTAAATAATCAAATACTGATATGAATCTAACTAAACCAAACTCCCTAAAATAGATATGTGTGTGTGCATGTATGTGTTACTTATATGTACCTATTCATAGATTCCATATATGAAAACATTATGCAGAAACAGTATTATGGATCTTCTTAATCAAGTTATTGATGGCTATCTACATGTATATAGACAGACATGTATGCTAGTGGATATATCTTACATGGATCTCTTCAATGTAACATTTGATAAAAGTCATGGCAGTATTTGACATTGTGCTGATAAGCTGTATTTTTCAAAAAGGGCACTACGTTTTCTAGTTGATGTCTTCTAAATGAGCGATGACTTTAAGTAATAAATTTCTTTTAAGTACTTAGTAGGTAACAATATAGCTGCCAAATGTGAGCTGAACAAAGACAACACCAAGGGGTATGCCAAAGTGGAAGGGGAAAAGCCCATGAGGCCTCAGCTCTACACGAAGAAAGCGGGCAACTGAAGAAAGCTAAGAATGGGAGATGTGGTCTTCTCCAGTAAAGAGCACACCAATTAGTTATCTCGCACCAAAAGGCCAGCCATAAAAACACATATAAAAGCAACATTATATAAACTCTACAGGTTATATTTATAATTAGGAATATATGCATGCAATAACTTAATAAATGAAGAGGTCACAGATTTGAAGGAGAGCAGAGAGAGGTATATGAGAGGGTTTGAAGGGAAGAGAAATGCTGTCATTATAATGTCGACAATATAAAAGTAAAAAAACAAAACAGCAAAGCAAAAAACACCCTGGTAGACCCTTTTTATTGTTCTTATCTAAGTATCAGATGTATTCTATAGGGAAATTTCCTTAAGGATCTGTTTTTCATGTGTGGTGTGGTGTGTGTGTGTGTGTGTGTGTGTGTGTGTGTGTGTGTGTGTGTGTGTGTGTAAGTACAAACCTGCATGCAGGGAATTCCAGGTGTCTGTAAAAGGCCAGAAGAAGACACCAAGACCCAGCTGCAGGCGGTTGTGAGACCCACAAAATGAAGGCTTGGAGATGAATTCAGGTTCTTTTCAAGAGCAGTACACATTCTGAACCATTGAGTAATTTGTTCAGCCACAAGGTGAAATTTATTTGTGGGTAAACACATCTTAAATGTTTGGGTCCCTGAACATGTTAGTCTTTTCACCTCGCTTTAAATTATTAACTACTAAACTAATAAAATGTGTTTTCTTCTGTGCCTACCTTGTTCCTTCTCAACACCATTGTCATGAAGCATCAAATTACATGAAACGCTGAGCAGTGATCACACTAAAGCCAGTTGTTCCAGATAATTACACACATTAACACTTTACAATTAAGGCGATTAAAAGGTAAGCTGGGATGGTTAGTAATAAAAAAAAAACATAAAATGCCATTGGTAATCCCAAAGGTATGGTCATGGGCCAGCCTGTTCCTGCAGCCCACAACACTTATTCTTAACAACTTTAAATCTCTCATTTTGGATTTGTAGACACATTACTAAATATGCATAAGCTTTTCTGTAAAATAACACATCTGACTCTGACATTAGTTGTGATAAAATTCCCTGATGGCCACTGTTACTGAAAATGTTGACTTTTCACTGGATTCTTCAAAAGTCTGATAGATGGCTAAAATAGAAAGCTTTGCATTACTGACTTTATATTGTTTCTGTCTCCTTGCTCCCTTAACTTTTCCAGTGTGTGCAATTGCATATCCATATGTTTGAACACTGGGTATGCATGAATGTGTGTGTGTGTGTGTGTGTGTGTGTGTGTGTGTGTGTGTGTGTGTAATGGTAACAATAATAGAAAAAGAAGTCACAGATTTGAGAAGGGGATGGTACATAGGAGGAGTTGGAGACAGGAGAATGATGGATATAAATATACAGTCTCATGCAGGAAATTCTTTTAAACTGTTTAAAATTAAATAAAGACTCTTAACACAGCTAGCTTGGGTTACTGCTTGATATAGGTATATAGGATATAGATATATAGGATATAGATAAAATAGGATAAAAGAGTAGATTATTGAATCTACTTTGAAAGAGCAACAACTTGCTTAAAATATTTTACATTGCTATGGATTTTAGTTTATTGATATAAATTTAAAATTAATTTTGTTATTCTATATGTATATTCCTACTCTTGTTTAAGGTATGTTTGTGCAGCTCATTTGTAATTATAATATATAATTAAGAAATACAGATTAATAGTTAATTGTTTGTGATAATTAAACTTATAGTCATATTAGTTGTTTTCTAGGTATACATAGATATATTTCAGTTAGTTAGGTAATCTCCAAATACTTCAAAGACCTACAGAATATGGAACTTAAAATGTTTTAAAACTTTGACTTTCTGGACATTGATACATGTCTGCCCCTGGCAGCACAAATCTACTTCAGGGAAGATAATGGGCACTGAAGAAACTCATTATGGAGTTCACTTTTTTGTGGCAAAAGTTAGCCACTAGGCAAAAAAGTGCCCTTGTGTCGACTGCTTGATAGTATGTTGTATAAACTGAACATGCAGGAAACATAGGAAGATCACCACTGAACTTTGCAAGGCAAGATGGTCCTTCAGGTTCCTGCTTCACAGAGGAGACTGCTAGACGTTCTACAGGACACAGGAAAAAACGACTGAGACTAGGTCAATGGGCTAAAGATGAATGCCCCATCATGGCAGAGGAACTTTGGATGACTGTCCAGACAGGCAGCTGTCTTTGTCATTTCCAGAATTTTAGAAGTTGCTTACAATGCTCTTCCTGTTTACATAGGTAATGTTATATCCTTCTGGAGTCTTTGATGTAGTTGAAGATTACATAGTTATAATTTTCCTTGGTTATGATAAAAAGATAAATTAAATATGAAACCTTAGATTCACAAAGATAGGATAGATAGACTATGTTCTTTAATTTTGCCAAATACAGACTAGATATTATAAGTGTAATTCTTGTTTGATAACCATCGTATTATATATAATTTTACTATGTTAAAGTTAAAATTTTCCTTTTTGATTAGACAGAAAAGGGGAAGTGCTGTGGGTTGTTGTTCTGTATGCTGTGAATATGTGTTGCTCTGATTGGTTGATAAATAAAATGCTGATTGGCCAGTAGTCGTGCAGGAAGCATAGGTAGGAAGAACAGACAAACAGAATCCTTGGAAGAGGAAGGCTGAGTGAGGAGTCACCAGTCAGACGCAGAGGAAGCAAGATCACAAGGCAGAACTGAGAAAAGGAACCAGATGCATGGCTAAAAATAGATAAGAATTATGGGTTAAATTAAGTGTAAGAGCTAGTAAGTAATAAGCCTGAGCTAATGGCCAAGCAGTAATAATTAATATAAGCCTCTGAATAATTATTTTATAAGTGGCTATGGGACCATAGTCTGGGTGAGACTAGAGAGAAAACTTCCAGCTACAAATTCTCACTAGAGTTAAGAAGTTTTTTGTTTTGTTTTGTTTTCTCCACTCTAGTGTTACTTTGTTAGTTTTGTGAGAGGTACAAGTACAGAAAGTCCTTTAAATTTGTTCTAAAAAAATAAACCTTAAAACCATTGTATCTGTTCAAGGTGGTGATGCCTGCCACATGAGGGCTGTAGCAGTCCCTGAGTTAAGTTGCCAGTCCTTCAGAGAGCAATGTTGGAATACTTGAGGGCAAGGAAGAAAACATCCTTGAACAGAATCTCATGAATAATGGAAACTATGAAAGTTCATACCATGACATCCAAATGATAAAGGCACGTGTCTCCCTTTGCCTTAAGTGCTGGCCTGATTTCTGCTTCAGCACTGCTATCTTACTACTGCTCTATCTAGTCCTTCTACGCTACCTGGAGTCAACCAGCTCAGATGAAGACTTAGCACATCTGTGCTTACTTTATTTTGAAAATGTAGTTTGAACTCATTTCTGTTGTTTTTATGGCATCTCTCCCTTCCTATTGCAAAGGAACTAGTTAGTTTTCTGTTGTCCCTTTATTCAGTAAATAATGGTCATGAGGGATGATACTCATGACCAGATCACCCTTAAATAATATCATGTTGGTAGTGGGATTATAGCTTAAGGATTTTAGAGGATACCTACATGCAAACCAAGCAAGGACAAAATAATGAAAATGATGATGATAACAATATTCAGGAATTAGTCTTTGATAGTCACTATTTTAATGTATTTTTATTAAGAGCCTTGATGACACATCCATTTAGTTCTGCTTCTGCTTCTTAGTGAGGCCATGGCATTCCTCTTGTCTTGAGGATGTGGCAGTTAAGTCTTTCTCTACTAGATGCCCCTTTGAAGCAGTGAGTAGCCTTCATCAAACAATGAATCTTAGAATGGCCTTACCTTGGGCTTTCCAAGGTCTTCCCAGTGAGAATATATTCATTTAAAAGAAAAAAAAAACACCAAGTTACTTTATCAAAAGGATTTGTTATATAAGAACAAGGTAGACTAAGACAAGAAATGCTAGAAATTTCCCAATTAATATTTTTTTGGGGGGACAGTGTTTCTCTGTGTAGTTTTGGTGCCTGTTCTGGATCTTGCTCTGTAGACCAGGCTGGCCTTGAACTCACTGGCTCTGCATCCTGAGTGCTAGGATTAAAGACATGCACCACCCACCACCACTCGGCCCAATTTAAATTTTTTTGATTTGTGGATATGAAAACAGTCCTATGTTTGAAAAAAGAACACATACACATGAAATAAAAGGCTAGGCTGTATCAAATCAAACACCTCGTATTCCTCTGCCTCACACATTTTCAGTGAAGCACCTTGAACATTTGCATGATGGATGTCAGGTGTTTTTCATCATTCTGTGAAGCAGAACTCGCTGGTTTTCAGACAGCAAACTTTTACATATCTTTAACTAAATGAAGAAAACGCCATGATATGTATTTCAATACAGAAAAAGCTACATTTACAGAATCTTAAAGTGTCTGTAAAAGAGCTTAATGAAAGCTTTTCCCAGAATAAAGGCATAGCCTCTGAGAGAGAACGTTTGAGTACAGTAGAAGTGAATCACAGAGAAATGCCTGTGTCTGAATCTGGAAATTATAGTTGAACTTTAAAGGATGGTGTGTTTGGTGCTAGGCCAATTTTTTAAAGCAACTAAGTACATCCTGGAGGATGTATCACTTCATAAAGATATAAAATTCCATCTGTAATCATATTCTTCTGATTTAAATGTCATCTTTTATATTTCCTGAAGGGGCATTACATTAATATCTTCAGTACTTAAGAATGATTTGATTTTCAGGGACTCTAAACATCTCTAACCCTTCCCTAAGTGCCCCATCTTGGCTTCTTTCTACTACCCCTTCAATCCTGTTGATTTCCTGCAACCAAAATCCGTACCAAAGGAAAACTATTATACAATACTAATTTGGCTGCCAGCTTAAGATGTAGCCTTCATCACCAGTGGATACAACTTCTGCATGCTTACCCCAAGGGAATATGCCCCAGAAGATTTGTGTGTCAATGATCCTTATCTCTTCTTAATCACAGCTGATTTCTTAGCCCCAGCTAACCAGCATCAAATATCCCAGTAAAGCAAAAGCTTATCTTCAGTGGTACCTTCTCCTGTTAATTGAAGCTGATTCTTCAGCCCCAGCTAACCAGAACCACATTTTCTTTATCTCATGCCCAATAGAAATGGTTCTGATAGAGGCTTCGAGGAACTTTCAATCTTTTCTCTGAAATCCCACAAGCCAAGCCTCCACCATCTGCATTACCCTCAAAATTCTTACCTTCTAAGCTCCCACAACAGCATATTAAGCTCTGTATACTCAATTCTTTTCCAAGCTCAAAGTTCCAAACTCCTTCCATAAGTACACTTTAAACTTTATTAATAAGAGTATGAAAATTTGGTTATAAGTAGGACACAGATAGAAGAGTATGAAATGGCAATACCATGAGTTAAAATAGCTGATACCAAAAGAGCTGTATACTTTCTACATTGTATTATGTCATGGCAATTTGTCAAAAGGTAGATTTATTTATTTGTTTATTTATTTATACCTCTCATACACACAGAGAGAACCTAGTTTTCAAATAATTCACATTTTTTTCTTGTTTGAAATTTCTTTGAACCTTTGTACATATTCACTCTTTTTCTTAAAATGCCTCACTATATAGTTTCTCTGTAAAACTTTTATTTATTTAACCATCATTATGTTGTAGGAATAATAAATAAGTGCTCACGGTGCTGAATAATCATTGATCCACATTTATTAGAGCCTGAAAATAGATTTCTATATCAAAAATCATTTAAAAAGGACAAAGTTGTTCATGACTCTTTATGTGTGTCACAAGTTGCCTTGAAAATGGATGTTTGAATTTAGACAGAACAGAAATGTACTTATGAACACTTCATAGGTTCTTATGAACACTTATAATACCCTCCAAAATATATTTTTGTAATTTGCAAAATTAGAAATGTCCAGTCGGTGCTTTGATTTATTTTCTGTTAGTTTTCAATACATAATTTCAGCATGTTCTTTCCTGTCTTGGGAAATCAGTTACTTGTCCATGAAGGTACCCCTTGTGATATCAATTCATTTGAATGTCTGTTATATTAAAGTTTTTTACCTTTTGTTGAATATTTGATGTGTTTTCTCCTGGAGAACTTTGCAAAATTTTGTTTAGTGCCTTTCCTTTTGTTGTAAAACACTTAACATGTCAGATTGTCAGAAACACAGAGCCATATCAGATTTCATTGAGGGATGCTCGTTTTCAGTTCCATCAATAGCATTTTTCATCATCTGTTTCAGATGTCTTTGGTGCTCTGTGCTTCTTTCAGTGGCCTCTGCTCTAATCTAGAACTCTCCCTGACTTCCCTCCTCCTACACTTCTTGCCATCTTCTCTCACCATCCCTCTCCCTCCCTCCCTCCCTCTCTCCCTCCCCCCTCCCTCCCTCTCTGTCTTTGTCTTTTGCTCATTCTCTGCATGTTTTAAGAAAACTAGTTCATTGGCAATTGTATTAGTTTCCTCTTCAGCATTTCCTTTTTCAACTCATCACAGGCAATGCTTTTGCTCGTATAGAAAGTATCATGTTACTTTTGAGGTCCCACGATCTCTTATTTATAGATGTAACATGAAGGTTTTATTTAGCCTCCTAAATACAAACATTTATATTCGTTCCAATTTTTAAACTTCCATGAGCCATAGTAGCAAAAATTATCAACTGCTTGTCTTTATGTATTTCAGTAAATAATCATTAAATTTTATGTATAGAAAAAGAAAACATTTGTAGCAAACTTTAATTCCCAAATTTCTCTTTGCAAACAATGCATAATGAAGATTGTCATGCATAAAATATTGGGCACTTATTAAACTGTGAGTTCCAAATAGCTGAAATTTGTTATGTTTAAATTTATTTTACAATTGTAACTTTACAACAAAGAAGAACATGTCAGAATATAACTCTGATAGCTCACTTACCCAGCACAGCAGCTAGACAAAATAAAACCACTGAACTTGTAAGAAAGTATGCTTTGAAGAAGAGAGAGAACACAGTGACTATTTTCTCCAGAGATGCTCTGAGAAATGGTAAAACTGATTCAAAAGTCACAATTCAAATTCAGCATTTACAATATGAAGATGTCCCTAGATGTTTCCATTCTTTCATTTTTAAATCTGGATCTTTTCAAACTATTTATTATGAATACAACATTTTTGAAAATTTAGTAAATCATCAAGAACACACAGAGAGAGTCAATGAGTACTATCCCAAAACATAGCACTGGAAAAAAATGGCTGATATTTGAGTACTTCTTCCACATATACATGCACAGAATAAACACAAATACAAAAGTTAACCCCTATGGTATTTTGTATCTGAATGCTGTTTCTTGTTAAAAAACAATTTTGTTTAAAATATTTGGAGAAATGCCTTATTTTGTTTAGGATTGCAAATTAAAATCCATCATGCAGTTCTTTATTTCATGTACAACATGTTCCGGACACCCCTGCTGCTGTGCTTATACACTACAGAGCACATTCAATTACAGAGCAATTCAATGTGTGCATATCTTCTCAAACCTGAACATGGGACAATGGCAGTGACGTGGCTTGGGCCAATTAGAATCTTCAAAATATTTGTTTAAAAGTTAAGTTTGTTTAGAAGATTGTTATCAATGTATTGTCAACATTACACAAATAACACAAAGACTACTTAATTTCAAATGGGCACCCCATTAAAGGACTGAAAAGATATGTTTAAGATAGAGACAGTCGAGGAATCTGATTTGTAGTCTTATGGTGCATTGTATTCAAATGGAAAAAAATAGCATCAATTAATTTATATGCATAAAATGTATGTTTTTCAAAAACTGTGTGGGCAATATGAGAAGTCTATTAATATGTTTGTTTCATAGGCTTAAAATTCCAAGTAATTCTGAAAGATAGAAAACAGAAAAGTCTCATGCCAACATAAAACAAGTGTTTGATGGTGGAATGAGAGGGATGGAAAGACCCAATAAATCTCAGATGTTTGCTGTAGCTGGGCTTCGTTGTCATTAATGGAGGAACTGCCATTAATAAAACTATGTAACTCATCCTGTAATTGAAGTCACAAAATGCAAAGCATCTTCTAGGTGTGCTAGCTTTGAATTCTCCAGGCTATTCAAAGGTATTGGCAATCAATGACCATGAAACAACTTTATAATAATTTCTATTTTATTTCAGCTAGTCACTGATTAAGAAATCCTTCAGTTCTGATTGACCTACTATGGTATCATAGGTCAGGTCAATAGTAACAATACTCAAAATACTTATAATCACAGAGGCAAAGTTCAAAGCATGTAGGAGAGACTGGTACTACCAATTAATGGAAAGAATGATTGTACATGTAAAGGAACCAGAAGGTACTGGCATTCCTGAATCTTATCCAGGTGATGGGTCAAAAGTCACATTACCTATTACTGGTGTTCTTTTGGTATATATGCCAATAACTGGACTGAACAGTCAAAGAAAAGGTAATTGGCCTTTAGTTAGATTGGAAAAAGCACAGGGACAAATAGTCAAACTAATGGAAACACATGAACTATGAACCAATACCTGAGGAGCCCCCAACTGGATCAGGCCCTCTGGATAAGTGAGACAGTTGATTAGCTTGAACTGTTTGGGAGGCACCCAGGCAGTGGGACCAGGACCAGTACTCCTTAGTGCATGAGCTGGCTGTTTGGAACTTGGGGCTTATGCAGGGATACTTTTTTCAGCCTGGGAGGTGGGGACTGGACCTGCCTGGACTGAATCTACCAGGTTGAGCTGAATTCCCAGGGGAGTCTTTGCCCTGGAGGAGATGGGAATGGGAGGAAGGTGTGAGGGGGAAGGGGGGAAGACAGGGGAATCTGTGGCTGATATGTAAAATTAAATTAAATTATAAAATAAAAAAATTAAAAAACAGAAAGTATAATGCTCCTCTGGTATAGGAAATATATAAATATTCTCTCACTGATGTAAGCAGTTGTTCTGACTGTTGCCAATATACCATTTTGTTTTACTAGGCCTTAGAGGCAAGAGCTCATTTCTGATGTTTTCCTTTCTTACTGCTTGAGTACTTATAGTGTCTGTGATTTCTTCTCCCTGTCCATCACACTAACTTTCAGAACTCTTCTGATTATTAGAGGTAAACTAAATCATTCTTTTTCTCTTGGTCTTAACAATAGACGATTGTAAAGGAACATTCTGAATGTGGATAATACTTTGCCTTTATTTTTTCTTTACTCTTGAGAATTTCATACAGCCATATTTAATATGATTTAATATGACCATATTTCTCAATTTCCCCACCTTGATCTCCCCTGAAACATCTTCCAACTTCATGGCTTTTTTTATAACCCCTAAGTATAGTTAGTACTGTTCATATTCACATGGGTATAGTGCCACCCACTAGAGCATGAGGAACCTGATCGTGGCCACATTATCAAACACTATCCACTGTTCCTCAGTAAGCAATGGTACCAGAAGATCGTCATCGACACCACCTATCCTGGATTTTCACTGGATGGATCTTGCACTGGTCTTCTGTAGGTAACAACAGCTCCCATGAGTTTTTGAGGGCTATAACCATGCCATGTCCAGAATCCAGTATTTCACAGCAATCCTCTATGGCCTTTAAATCTTACATTCTTTCTGTATCCTCTTTTGAAATGTTCCTTGAACTTAGGTGTGGGGTTGAGAGTTGAAAAAAAGTCCTGTTTAAAGCTGAGTACTAAGACTTTTCTCAGCACTTTGACCAATTATGTATCTTCATTGGCTGCTACTAACTTCAAAACAAAGCTTCTCTTACCATAGCCAAGAGCAACCATAGTTTGCAGGTTTAAACTTAACATTTAGAAGGAAATTCTAAAACATGGTCACTTAACAAAACAGCAACAAAAAAATTACAAACTTTAGCTTAGAACCTATATCCTCTAAATCATGGGCTTTTAGTCAGGGTTTTATTACAAGACAGGAAGTTCCTTCCAATCGAGTAGACCTCAAATCCAATCAGAAAGTAGTTATCTCCAAACAGTCATGACACTACTGCATGAGTGTGCATCTCTGACTTGAGAAGTCAGTGTTGAAGCATGCATGGTCCAGCTCTAGGTAAGCCTATTGATGACTTTATTCTCCAGCATCTGCTTAGCACCTTCTGACACTGTGAAAGCTAGCCAAAAGGAAGGAAGCTTTCTGGTTTGTTCAATATTGAATTCTCTTTGTCTTGCAGCCAAAGTGTGTGGTACTTAAGTTATAGGTTCTTATAATCTAGTCATTTGGGTAACCAAGGGCAATGTCAATAACCTGTTATTTTGAAGACTTCTAATCCTTTCTGAAAATTGCTCATAAGCAAGTGCCCATGTATTGCACTTTTCCTCTAAGAGTCAAGGTCTTCTGGGAACAACACTGGCTACCTATGCAGGTTAATTCCATTTCAATTCTTTTATTAGTTTATAATTTTTTCAATTACCTTTGCAGCTTGTAGGTTTCCAAAGCTTTTTCATACATCATTATTTTGGTTAACCCACTCAAGACCCCCATGCCTTTCCACTCTTAGAACCTTCAACTCTATATAACCCTTAAACTCCACTTTTAATCTTCCATATAGCTTTACCTACAACCTGCATGTGGGTTAGCCCTCCACTCTACTCCATGATATCCTTCATACTCTTATATCCATCCTTGCTTAAGCCTTGAGCACCTACCTAGTATTTCACCCAATAACCTTTAATCTACAATCTACTATTACCCCTTCTTTAATGTACACCTCAAAGATCCATTTCTATTTCCTGACTTCTTCTGTTCTATGTTATATTAAACAAACAAAACAAAGAATGTGAGGCTAGAATCTGAATGAGAGAGAACATGTCATGTTCATCTTTCCAGGCCTGAGTTACTTCCATGTAATTTTTTTTTCAGTTTCATCCATATACCAGCAATTTCCATAATATTATTTTTCTTTACACTTGAATGATGGTCAGTTCTTTAAATGTACCATATTGTTTGTCCATTCATCTTGATTTTTTTATTAATAAAATTTGTTCTTTGGAAATTTCCCACATGTACAGAATTCATTCTGATCACTCTCTTCCCAACTTCTTTATCTCTCTCACACCATCATCAACCTCCTTCCTCCTTACACCTTACAAATCCCTTTACCAAACTCATGCTCTTTGGCAACCAGTTTGGAGGTTTCTCAAAAACAACTGAAATGGGCCTACTTATATGGCCCAGGGTGCTGCTTTAAATGATAAATACTCCTCATACGCTAATGAATTTCAGTATTTGGACCCTGTTGCTGGAACTGTGTAAGGTTATTATGGGACCTCCAGGATGTTTTAAATCTTTGCTACACTTCTCTATCTCTATCTCTCTTTATTTTTATCCCTCTCTGCTTCTCTGTCTCCCTCCGTCTCTCTCAGTCTCTCTCCTCTGTGCATAAAGACATGATCAGTCAACTTCCTGCTCTTGTAGTCATACCATGACTTCTCAGACTCCGGAATTGAAAGAAAATCTTTTTTCCTTAAGTTACTTTTGGTTATGGTATGCTGTAGAATAATGCTTTTGTACACTGGTTTAATAAAATGCTGATTGGCCTGTAGCCAGGCAGGAGGTATAGGCAGGATAAACAGACAAGGAGAATTCTGGGAAGTGGAAGGCTGATTCAGAAGACACCAGCCACTGTCCAGGGAGCAGCATGTAATAGCACACAGGTAAAGCCACAGAACACATGGCAACATATAGATTAACAGAAATGAGTTAAATGAGTTTAAATGTAAGAGCTAGTCAGTGGTAGGGCTGAGGTAATGGCCAAGCAGTTTTAATTAATATAAGCTTCTGAGTGATTACTTTATAAGTGGCTGTGGGGTCCCTGGGGCTGGGCAGGACCAGAGAAAATATCAGCTACAATGATATTTTATCATAGCATAATAATAATAAATATACCCACCTATAGCATTAATGTGCATATAACCAAGGGAATTTATGCTGGGGATGCTGTGAATGTGTTGCTCTGATTGATTGATAAATAAAATGCTGATTGGCCAGTAGCCAAGCAGAAAGTATAGTGTAGGCAGGATAAGGAGCGAGGAGAATTCTGGAAAGTAGAAGGCTGAGTCAGGAGTCCCTGCCAGATGCCGCCATGAGGAGCAGAATGTAAAGTACCACTAAGCCAAAAGCCATGTGGTAAGGTATAGATTTATAGAAATGGGTTAATTTAAGATATAAGAACTAGATAGCAAGAAGCCTGAGCCATATGGCCATACAGTTTATAAATAATATAAGTATCTGTGTGTTTATTTTGGTCTTAGCAGCTGCAGGATTGGCAGATGAGAGAGATTTGTCCTGACCGTGGGCCAGGCAGAACCAGGAGATAGCCCCAGTTACAACTTTACATTTCACTACAATAAATATTTAAACACCCATGTTCACTGCAGCTCTACTCACAATAGTCAGTAAAAAAATGGGTGAATTGGAATTGAATTTTTGATTGTTTCATTGTGTCTTTTCTTTTCAGTTAGTGACTAAAAGCTATAGGCAACAAAGGGATACTAAGAGAAGGATAACCAGCTTCCCCATAGATGAGGCCCTACAAGCAAAACTAAGCAGATTAAGCATGTTGTATTTCCACATTTATGGTGTGTAACAACAACAATTAAAGAAAAAATAGGCTGTGGATTTGAGAAGGAACAAGGTGGAGGCCATGCATTGACTTTTATATATGTATGCACATCTTTGTCTGCTAGGCCTGGGGTCTGAGGACCTGAAAGAACGCGGCAGAATACAGTATAATTCTATAGACAACCATACTTCAGTTTCAGTGCAATTTTGTACATGAATTTAAAAAAGAAGCAATGATCCAAGGAAGGTTGTTTGAGTTTAGAAAAACATGATCAGAAAAACATGTAAATAAACACTGGTAAGCACTTACTAAATATTGACAGAGTAGCCCTTTTCCCAGAACTTCCTCAGCACAGAACAATTGCCTGGCACATAGTGTAGATTAAATCTGGGAAAGCACAAAATCAGGCAGAAGGACATATCCATATTCAGGGTACACTGACCATGTCAGTTTCTATAGCTAGGATATGACATCCAGCAAGAACAAACATATATTATAAATTGAATGTAAATGTTTGTCACAGGAAGCATGAAATTACATCCAAGAACAATGCAGGGAACAAAATGCACCTGAGGTAAAAGGCCCTCTGCCTTGTTTCCCTAGAGCCTCTCTCACAGATCCCCAAGGCATTGTTCACATAGTTCATTCTTTCAACAGTGTTCCAATCACCATGGAAAGAACTAGAGAGAGGGAAGGGAGGGGGGATAGAAATGATGGAATTTTATTTTATCTAAAAAATAAAAATAAAATGTATGCAATTATAAACTGGATGTAATGCCCATCTCTTTTAACATGTGGTTTTACTTATTTCTCCTTTCATGGACCCAATAATTATATTTACCTATGAGGTACAATGTAATTTTGAATATATGCTAAACATTACATTGTGATAAAATGAAGAACATGTTGTTACCTATGACTGTGAACATTTATATTTGTGCTGGGATTAGTTAAAAAGCTTTCCACTATGTAGAAATGTACATTATTACTAACTACAATCACCTCCATGTTCAGAGGAGCAGAACTCACAGAATTTGTCTCCGTATAACACGGACCTACTGTCCAGCCTTGCCACAGCCTGCTCCCCACTACTGTTCTCTGACTTTTAACCACTGTTCTACTCTCAATTTTTATGACGTCAACCTACTCAATTCCACATGTGAGTGGAATTATATGGTATTTTTCTTTCTGGAAGTGGATTATTTTACATAACATAATGTTTCCTAGGTTCATCTATATTGCAATAAATGACAGGATTCCATCTTTTGTGGCTCGATGACACTCCTCTGTGCCTAAGACTCCTATATTCTTTATCCAGTCCTCATCCACTGATGGAGACCTTGGCTGTTTAAAAAAATGTTATTTCAAACTTAAGCATGCACATGTCTCTGACACATCCCATTTCCTCAGTGTACATTCCATGTAGTGTGAGAATTTTGTACAATGAACATTTTCACACACTCCTTCAACTAAACAAGGAAGAAGAACATGAAGAAGTCTTCTCTGGTGATGGCTACATAAAGCTTTTCAGTTGTGAAAGTTTGTCACAAGGTACATTTGCTAATAATTTCTGTATTGCTGTCACATTATAATCAAATTTTGAGAATTCAAAAGATGTAAATCTAGAAGCAATAAGAAAATAGTAAACATGAAAATGTTAAAAGGACACCATAATGTGATCAAAATAATCCAGAGGAATCAAAGTGTACTTTAAACTGATATATGAATAAGTAAAAGTGTGAATATTAGTGATACAAAAAAGTTTGAGGCAACATAAAGGGACATGTTCTTATTGGAAAGATGACAAAATTGACTTCAGAGCAGAGCAGAATTGGTGACATGCTGGGCTCAGAATTTATTATAATAAGTTACAAGTAACAAAGTTAGTAGGGGTATTTTTCTTAAATTCCATAAAAATCACACTTAGATATTGATTGAAATTATATCAAATCCAATTCATATATATGGATTATGTGTGTGATTAAATACATTAACACAACCCAATGCATCTATTTAGTGTTTCTTGTATGCATGTATTTTAAGACTGACCATTTAGAATTGTTAATTATTTATAGTGCTTATCCCTGAGGAATAGTTCTTCATCTATGGGTGTTACTGCATATATTTTTTCTACCAATTTTGGGATGTCAACTAGTGTTGTCATTGTTTAGGTCTTGTTTTAGCAACTGTGTTGCTGGGATTTCATGTCTATAACTTCCTGTGATATTGAGAAGACACAAACTCACAGCAAATTTCCTGGTCTTTTCGCTCTTATAGTCTTCCCTCACCATCTTTCAAGATATTTCCTGGTTCTTAGAAGTAAGAAGTTGTGTTGTAAATCTATCAGTTGGAGCTGGGCAGCTCACAGTCAGAAGTTCTTTGCATTTTGACCAGTTGGACTAGCTCTCATAGCATCGGAAGGTGCTGTGCAGGCTATCAAAAGAAAAAAAGTAGTCAGTAATTATAGCTACCTAGGATGCCTATGAACAACAACAATAATTAGTACAAGAAAATATCCCTAAAGGGCACGTAGAGCTTGCTGATAGACAATAGATGTCTAATTAGACTTAAACGTGCTCAACATGAGAAAAATCATCCCTGGTATTATAAACCAAGGTAACCACATGTGGCAAGAGGTTAGACCCTCATCCTGCCACTTTACTGGGCCATTATAATTCTTAACTACATTCTAAATACTTATCTTCATACCCACAGATAAGTACAGCTCTTATCCCTCATCAAAGTAACTTCATTTTGGAGTAAAAAACCTAATGTTTTGCAAAGAACTTTTTCCAGGGACATTGCTCAATTCAAGTGTTAACGACGTAAAGATTCCTTAGTCTTTTCTGTTTCTTTCAAAATATTATTTTGAATTAATAGAGCATAATCTTTCCAGTGTTTATCAATAAACATAAACATTGACATTGATTTATGATTAATCAAGAAACACTGGAAAGATTAAGGTTCATCAGGTTCAGTATGGTTAGGAATTAATAGAGTGTAATATCCTAGTTATCCCTCACCTAGAATTGATGATACTTCTGTTTTACTGCAATGAAATTTCATTTGAGATATTTTAAATTATATTGACATATTTATGCTTAACTTTAAAACAATCTTTCATTCCCAAGGAGAAAAAAATTACTCAATACTTTGTATATGCATTACATTGTTACACACACACACAGTGCTACATTCAAATTAACAAATTTAATGATTTTATTTTTTATGAAGGCTATTAATGTAAGATGCTTGTTCTGTTCAGTTTTTAGTTTTTCACAAATATAAATTATTTAGTGATTAATGAGCATACAGAGGGAAATATGCTTTCTGTAATTTCAAGCGATCAATGAAGTCAGAACTCAATAGTATACTGTAGCAGTGTTGATGAGAAAGTGATTTGCATTTAAAAAGTCACAAGACCATTCATATATAGATTATGTTATTAAAATATATTGTTTTTAGTAGTTCCATTTCTTTTAAATCAGCACTTAATATATTACATTTATTGGTATTTTCTTTTTTCTTCTTTATTAAGAAAAGTTTTGTTCATTTTACATACCAATAACAGAACCCCCTCTCAAGCCTCCTCCTGATCCCCTCCAGCCTTCCCCTGACCCATCCCCTATCCCCCTTTCCAAAAAGGTAAAGACTCCCATGGTGAGACAGCAAAGCCTGGTATATTCAGTTGAGGCAGCTCCAAGCCCCTCCCCCTGCCTCAAGGCTGTGCAAGGTGACCCAACAAAAGTAGTGGGCTCCAAAGAGCCAACTTGTGTACTAGGGCTAGATCCTGATCCCACTTCTGAGGTCAGAGAACAGAACAGCCACTAGACAGACATAGAGGCCAGAAAATGGTGGCACATACATACCAGTTCAGCTGAGATCCATTTGGATGAGGACTCAGAGGCTTCCAGTTTGAGGAAATGGGATTGGATGATTTGCTGCTGAGGTGAGGTTGGCTGTGGCTTGTTCTGTCTCTCTGATCTTTCAGAATTCACCCCAATATCTGGCTCCAGGTCTTTTTTTTATTAATAAGACCATTTAGAAATTCATCTACAAAGGACCCTAAGAGGGATGCATAGATCGCGCTGGGAAGGGGAAGTAGATGAGATCTCCCAGGTAAACTGGGAGAGGAGGGGCGATAGAGGGGAGGAAATGGGGGATGAGAACATAAGGGAATGGGACGGTCAAGCTAGGACAGGGATGGAGTGCGATAGCAATGAAAGAGATATCTTGATAGAGGAAGACTTTTTTTAGTTTTTGAAGTAGGTCTCATTTGCTAACCCCAGCTAACACAGAGTATAGTGGCAACATGGAAGAGAGGTATGAGCCTGTCTATCCAACACGAAATCGTGATCTATAAGTACCAGAAACCAAAAGGTTCTTTCTTATTTCTGCTTATCCTCTAGCGTCCATTCTTGTCCACATTCAGAAACATTCCAGAAGGAGATCGGGGAAACAAAGAAAATCCTCTCTGTTTTTGAAGGCTGGCATAGTCTGTCTGTCACATGAACTCACATACTACTGACCATGTCACTTCTCAGGAATGCAGCTTGAGTGGAAACGGCTTGACCTACCACCAAGGCTCAGCTTCACCATGTGCTTCAGAGAGCAGAGAAGCTACTGTTGCTAATTTGTTTGGAACATTTTGATTTCTCTTTAGAATTTAATCTTTATACATTTTAAATCATTAAGATTTTTTTGACCTAAAAATGATAGTTTTCTAATGTTTCAAATGGGCCCAATTATTTATTTTTTTGTGGGGGAGAATCTGATATCCTATCAAAAGCAGACTATGTGTAATCAGTCTGTACCAAGAATTGCAGTCCATTATATCCTTGACAATAGCCAGTGATTTAAGGACATGGCTGTGTGTGGAGTTCTACGCTAATTATAAGGCACAATACAGCTAGTTATTCCATTTTAAACCAGTTGAAAACAATGGTTAATATCAATTACTTCTTAAATGTCACACTTTTCTGTGAGTACATTACAATATGACTTGGAAGCATAGGAAATTTTCCCAAATTCCATGCACTACATTGATTTCTGGTCTGACGCAGAAAATGTAACCTAGTATCATCAGCTTGCAACCTATCTAAAAACCTTAGGGACTTAGAAACGGCAGTGTTTGCTTCATATTAATATAATATAATATTAATATAAGCCTGCATGCATCACCTTCTAACACCTGTGTTGATAGAGTCATATGACTTAATTACTGGTGATGTGCAAAGCACTCTGTTCTCTGACTAGCACGGTATTTTCTGAGTCACTAAATATATTGAATAAGCCTTTCATGCCTTCACTTCCACAGATATGTGTTTTATAACTAGGCACTGATGAGCAAAAGCAAATAAAATTAACAATTGATTTTGAAGAATTTACAGATGATTATAATTTGGGAGGTTAATGTATTATAATGGTTTACACTGTGGAGATGGGTATGAAAAGAGTAGAAAATTCCGATGATCTAAAAATCATGGCAGTACCTAAGATACTTGTTGAATTTTGAATATCAGAAGGCATAGATATAGTTGGGTAAGTGGACCCAATAAAAAAAAATACCAGTACTAACATAAGACAATATAATAATATGAATTTGGAGTTTGTGTGAAAAAAGAAAAGTTGCTGCTTTGTTGGGGTATGGGCCTCAGTAGTGCATATATTAAGTAGAATGAAATTCAAAAGGGAACACAAATTATAATATTTTCCTTGGAATTGATACTTTACACAAGAAATGATACTTCTCCAAGCTGGCTTCCATATTTTCAAACCAAACTATAAATCAATTAAAAGATTGCAAGCATTCATTTTGTCTACTCTGAGCCAAATTCGTGAAGATAAATGTAACAGCATCCCTATCAGGAAAGCGGAGAAGCTGAATGCCGAGTTTCACCTCTCCTGTTCCTCCAGATCAATGCTATCTCTGGCTCTGCAGCAGAACACCTGCTGCAGCCTCCCCTGGTATCCACACTGGACTACACATACTATCCCCTCCTAATCTCCCTTCCCACATTCATTATTTTTCCCAGGCCCCAAATCCAGTTGGCATTCCCTGCAAACTTGCAGGACACTCTTGCAGTGGGCTGACTGCAGATTTTCACCTCTGCTTCTGCTCCTCCAGATTCATCCCCACATCTTATGCCCAGCTCTGCAGTAGAATTTCCTACCAGGCAACATACAGCTGCCATACTCTCCTAAAAACCAGAGAAGAAAAGAAGCTAAGCAACAAAACACCCACTCAACAAAGATAAGACCAGATAGCAGCACCTAAAATTACAATGTTCCAAATCCCAAATGCCTAGATGCCAGTGTAAAAACACAATCAATAACATCTAGGACAATGTATATCCACTAGAGCCCAACAATCCTGCCAAAGCAGGCCCTGAGTATTCCAATACAGTTGAAACATAAGAAAAATACCTTAAAACAGCCTTTATGAATATGATAAAGGTCCTTTGAAAGTACATGAATATATCTCTTAAAGAAATCTATGAAAACACTGTGGAGAGAAATTAATAAAACTGTTCAAAATCTGAAAGTAGAAATAGAATCCAAACTGAGGGAAATCTGGAAATTAAAATTTTAGGCACTCAAACAAGAACTTAAGAAGCAAGATTCATCAACAAAATATCAGAAATAGAAGAAAAGAATCTCAGGAATTGAAGACACAAAAAAGAAATATATACATCAGTTAAATAAAATGCTAACTTAAGATAAATAAATAAAATCATTGCACAAAACATCCAGGAAATCTGGGACAATATGAAAGCTCAAATGTAAGAATAATAAGAACAGATGAAGGAGAAAAAAGCCCAATATAAAGGCACAGAAAATATTTTCAACAAATTCCTAGAAGGAAATTTCCATAACCTAAAAGAAGGAGATGGCAATCACGATACAAGAAGCATACAGTACTCCAAATAGAAAAGTCCCTCAGCACATAATAATTAAGATACTAAATGTGCAGAACAAAGAAAGAATATTAAAAGGTGCAAGGGAAAAATACTAAATAGCATATCAAGGCAGACTTACTACAATTACATCTGACTTCTCAATAGGGAGACTCTTAAAGTCAAAGGACATGGACAGAAAAATCTATAGATTCTAAAGACATACCAGCCCAGACTACTATAATCAACAAAACTTTCAATCACCATAGATGTAGAAAATAAGATATATCAGGATAAAACCAAATTTAAGCAACAATATATCTACAAATCCAGCCATGTGAAATAAATAATCCCAGACCAACAAATCAAAAAGGGAAGCACATACACACAATCTCAATCTCTCTCTCCCTCCCTCCCTCCCTCCCTCCTCCCTCCCTTCCTCTCTCTCTCTCTCTCTCTCTCTCTCTCTCTCTCTCTCTCTCTCTCTCTCTCTCTCTCACACACACACACACACACACACACACTTTGACTTAGAGAAGAATGGTGCTTTGAATATCACCCTCATGGCCATGAGCTAATAGAAATTTGTCATTCTCTTTTTGTTGTGGTTTTCAAGGCTACTAACAAGAACCACCTAGCTCCATGGTCCTTAAATTAACATCACCAACTTAAAAATATATTGATGGATCTCATAAAAGATTTTGTTAGGAAAAGGGAGTATAAGTGTATAGAGAAACAATTTAAAAAGTAAAGGATACATTTTATACTACAATTGTGACTGTGGTCACACAGATGTATGCATATGTGTGAATACACAAATACACATACAAACTCATTAAATGCACATGTTAAAAAAGTGAATGTGTTTTGCCTCAATAAACCAAAAACTGAAACAATATGAAAATGATGTAATCAGAAACCACAGCTGTGCATTTCACCTGCACAGAACTATAAGCCATCACCAAAGACTCTTAGTCATCCCCAGGTCCAGATCCCATCTTAAGCACCTGTCCCTCGGCCCTGATGGGAGATGGTGCTCTGTATTCTGTGAATTTGTTGCTCCTATTGGTTGATAAATAAAATTTTGATTAACCAGTAGCCAGGCAGGAAGTATAGTGTAGGCAGGATAAAGAGAGAGGAGAATTCTGGGAAGGGAAGGCTGAATCAGGAGATGCTGCCAGCCGCTGCCTCCATGAGAAGCAAGATGTAAATTATTGGTAAGCCACAAGCCACATAGCAACTTATAGATTGATAGAAATGAGTTAATTTAAGATATAAGAACTAAATAGCAAGCAGCCTGCCACGGCCATACAGTTTATAAGTAATATAAGTTTCTGTGTGTTTACTTGGGTCTGAGCAGCTGCAGGAACCAGGTATAGACAAGAAAATTTCAACTACATGGCCCCTGCCTAACTTCTTCAGAAGTCAAGACTGAGGAAGGTGCTTGCATGAAGACTTGTTATTTCGATCCCTTGAACAAAAACCAGTGAGAGATAAAAAGAATAAATGAGAAGAAAGTTCTGTCAGTGTGTTATTAAGTTCAGAACACTTACGGGAACTACAGAAAAGGCCCAAGACTATTAACCCAAGAAAATGAAAAGAAGTATGTTTCCTCCATCAGCTTTTGCACTGTATTGGTTGGGAAATTTAGTGGTTGAGTCTGGGAAATTCCAGAAATGTGCACATGTCAAAATGACCTGGTAGATTTCTGCAGCTGTCTCCACAACAGCAAATGCCAATTTTAAGGGCAGAAGGAAAATGAAAGTCTTCTTGAAAGGAAATGGCATCAGGTTTCACCTGCATATGTTTGGCTTCTGCATCAGTGGTTGGAGGGGACAAAGTAGACAAATTGAGTCTTTTGGCAAAAGACATATATTAATATGTGTATAAATTCAGTAAATATTTGAGGGCCATAATGGCAATGACCTAACCTCCTTTGTGTCTATTGGAAAGATTTCAATTTCAAAAATCTGTCAAATACTCCTCCCACCTGAAAGATTATGATTACTGAAATATACTAACCCCAGTAAATGAGTATGCCACCTTATGTGGCAAAGAAACTACTTCCTTGTGTTGGAAATGAGTTATGTCTCTGAAATATTTCCAGTATTTTAAACTCAATTTCCTTAATCTCCAGTTTTCTGGCTGATGTGATTTCCCTCCATATCCTCAGAACCCATCTTTTGTCTCTTCAGGGTATTAGTTTCACCATATATAGAACTGTCCCATCTTGTCACATAACAAGCAGGTGTAGTGAAATTACTCCCACATTAGACATGATAATGTAAATGGGGATGTGACCTGTGCCTATAGGACACATAATGAATTAATGCATGTGAGCATCACACCTAATTTTCATCTACCTGGATCATAGTCCACACTAGGCATACATAGTTCCTATAATTCCCTGAGAATTTGTTTTTTGTAATGTTTTCCTGGTTTTGTGCTCTTCTATTTACAAAGTAAAGCATTAGCTTTAGACCAACTGACAGCCTGTATCCTTTTTCTTCTAAGGAGTGACTGTTGCATATGTTTATATTCATTAAGAAGATAACAGCAAACAAGAAATCATATTGTCCATCCAGTTACTTTTTTTTACAGTTTGCTCCCGTTCCAGGCATATGTTAGGTATTATGAGCATGACATGTACTATCCACAGCACCTTCTATAAAGAATATAGCCAGTAACTTATAAAAATGTAAGCATTCAAAATCATAATATGAAAAAGGGTTGGGAGCCCAGTGTGGTGGTGGATGATGTGGATAGTTGAGACAAGATCATAAGTTCAAAGTCATCCTCAACCATAAAACGAGTTCAGGGCCAGCCTGAGTTTCATGAAACCCTGTCTGGAAAAAAAAAAAGATGGTATTGTGCTTGTAGACAGTCAACACAGATATTTTAATTATCACATCTGATCTAAGTGAAATCCATATGACATTTTTTCAGTGAAGAATACTGTTGAAGTAAAAACAAAATCAGTTGTACTATATTTTAAAGAAGCAAAAAAAAAATTAAAGTTTTCTGATAATGTGTCTAGTATTATTCTTGATGTATGGTGTACACTGTAATTTTTCTGTCTTACTGGAAACATTCGAGGCATGACTATTAGAATGGTATTACACTTGTATTCTTAAAATTAAGGAATCTGATTTTTAAAGGCTACACAACTAACAACTGGCAACTCAATTCAATTCAAGTGAATCTAATGTCTAATACTTAACAAGCCCCAGGGTTTCTGGTTTGGACTGGCCATGAACTGGATACTTTAAGGTCTGCTTTCATGCTGTTGCTACTTTGTTCACCTCTGTTGTTACCTTGTTGTCCCCACTAGATGATTAGGACCGGCCCCAGCAATGCCAACAAAACAGGAGTCACAGAACAGGCAAGCACAGCTACCTCTTGGGTCCGAATCGCAGGAATTTCAGTTAAGTCTATATTCTGTTCTCCTACAACCAGTTCAGCTTTGCTCCACATGTACAGCTCCATACAGGGGTCAGGCAAAACCTCCACTCCAGGGCATCTTGTCTTGCTTAACTCTTTTTTATTTAATAAGCAATTATGTAAATTAGATGGGGAAAACTGCACTAAAAGGAGCTTTATTTTCAGGCATATTTGTTTGTAACCTCATGTGTTTATCCTATTGTTTATGTGCTCAAATGAGATCATGTCATAAAAATGTAATATAATTCTGGTAGTTTTCCTTAAGCCCTTAAGTTGTTTGCTCAGAAGAAATTCTTGTAAGTGTAAATATTGTATCAGTGGCTATAGCAACATACAGTAGTTTTAATTTCCAAGTTGTTTTCTAGAAACATTAGAAAAATGTATTTGAAGAATTTTTCTTATGTTTATCGGCATGTAATCATTTCCTATGGTGTAAGGTTATAAAGTGTCTATTTCATTGATTTGGCATTTTTTCAAATTCCTTCAAGTCTGGGTGTGTTTTAGTCATGCTTTGGGCAAATGTGTTTTCACAATTTGTTCATTCTTAGTGGCCCGTTGCTTTCTAATTTTCTCATCTTACCATTAACTTGTAAAGTTAACTCTATGAGCTTGATACATATTTTTCAAATACTAAGTCTTTATCTCTGTTTTCATTTTATATTGCTGTTACTCATAGAAATTTTACTTTCCATTATGATTTCTGTATGATGTCCATGCTTAGAAATATTGCCTCTTCCTCTTTCATTGATATTCTTTCATAATTTGTAGTTCTATATAAGATATTTTATGTAAAAATAATACTTGAGACTTTGTGTTTCATTTTAAATTTTGTTCTTATAAAAATGAAACATAAGATTGCTTTATTTAGGTATTATTTTAAGTATATTCTCCCTTGGTCATAGAAAAATGTCAAGTTCATTGTATGGTGGTTGCTTGTGTGTTTCTGTCTCTGCAAATCCTCATGAAATTGACAGCCTATTTGTCAACTTTCAGAAGGATAACTGACTTCTTTAAAACTCATTATATTTTAATTATTTCTATGTAGGATTACCCTAAACATTGCAATATTTCTCCCAAATAGTCCCGGTTATCATTGTTTAAATAATCTTGAAAGCACTCATGAGCGAACTCTCATTGATTCACTAAGCTTTTTGTCCAGTTCCATGAATCCTGGATCCTAGGAGAAGAGAGACAACTAACTGACCTTCTGATTTGGGGATTATTAGCATAAACCTTCCAATATTTTTGATCTGTAAAATGAAATGATGGTCAGTAGTTATTTAATGAACTTGGTGTGGCTAATAAATAAGGCAAAACATGGAAGCAAGCAGGGCAACATTATTGCCCCTATAGTGATGACAGCAATCCTGATGGCCTTTAACAAAGTCCCTTTTTAGTTCTCTTTTCTTATGAACATCCATTGGCATTTCAAATTTCTTTATTTATCCTCAATAAAGTACAAACTCACAGTACCCAACAAATTGAGCATAAATGATTTCATGACCTGTCCTTGCTTGTCTGAAATGAGTGTTTGGACAGAATCTGTCTCTAGCTTGCTTGATCTCTCTCTCTCTCTCTCTCTCTCTCTCTCTCTCTCTCTCTCTCTCTCTCTCTCTCTCTCTCTCTCTCTCTCTCTCTCTCTCTCCACTCCCCCCTCTCCCTCCCCCCTCCCCCTCTCTCTCCCTCCCTCCTCCCCTCTCTCTCTTTGGAGACAGGAACTCACTATGCAGCTCTGGCTGTCCTGTTAGTCACACTAGAGACCATGTTAATCTCGAACTCAACAGAGATCCTCCTGCCTCCGACTCCTGAGTGCTGAGATTAAAGGTGTGTGCCACTTCTAGCCTGGCTTGCACTAGCTTTCTTTAAAGTAAGAAGAGATGGAGCTTTTTCTTCAACAGTGGACAAATTGTGCTGATGTTCTTGCCAGTTTCTTTACCAAAACTCTTTTGAGTATCTTAGTCCTTTATTCTGGTATTCTAAATTCATTTTCTGCTATTTTATCCAGATAATTGAGTGTTTTCACACTCATTATCAGTGACTCACTGAATGCTGTACAAGTGTCACTGACTCTTTGTAATGAAATGGAAAATATATCCATCTTTCCTAAGACTTCCTCTCTTATCTTACAAGAAGTCAAGGAAAGCTACATGGAAAAGAATTCCAATTCATAGAGGATTAGGCATCTGTACAAGCTCCAGCAAGTATGTACCACAAATCTAATATAGAGCAACTCTTACTTCTGCAGCACTGTTACCACATCTCATGATTCCCAAAGGTGGCTATAGCACTTTACATATTCCAATGGAAAATGTAACATCAGTGACCAGAGTTTCAGTGGAAAGCAAGGACAAAAGGACAAACAGAATTAAAGGACTCACTTAGAGGTGACTTTTCTTTGTTTTGTATTTTGTTTATTCATCTGTAAGGATATTGTGTATCTTTGGCTGGTCTGTAACTAGTGATGTAGACCAGGACAGACTTGAACTCATGGAGATCCATCTGCCTTTGCCTCCCTAGTGCTGGCTTTAAAGATATTCCCTGTTACTTCCATTACTTAAAGGAGCACTGATGAAATCAATTTGTGTTAGATCACCTGCACATTATAAAGTACTTAAACATTATGTGTAATTAAACATTTTGAATTTCTGACACAAAAGGTCATTCAACTGAGGCAAAGAGGAAATTAATAAAGTGACTGAAAGAAAAAATGCAAAAGAATATATTAGGTTAAAAAAAGCACCGCACTAAAGTTTCTCCTTTTACATTAATGGTTTTGTATTGGGGATATAAAATAAAGAAAACAGCCACACAATCTACTCAAACAACACTTACACCCCTTATCTATTCCCTGCATTTATTATGCTGTGTTTCATCATTACCATCTAACACCATGGGTGTGAAATTAGATGAATCATATTGTATTTACAAATGATAAGAAAGTAATATCCGCAAATAATATTTTATTAAACAAGAATAAAGAAAGAAAGCAAAATATCCCATGAAGGCAACTATTTACAAAGATGTATTCATTTGCAAGTACACGCACAGCAAATCTGCTTCTTTATGTATCAACAAAGTAATTTCATGGTTGAATAAACTCATGTAATTAGCCATTATGTTGTAGCATTAAAGTGGCTCCATCCATAGTTGACGAGTAATATTTAAACTGAGAACCCTGACATACAGCCTATGAATAACACCTCAGTCAGTGTTTCTTCATAACAGTAAAATAGTGTATAGGACACCATGATTTACACGGATCTTTCCTGTGCATCAATGAATTTAATCTTCAAAATAACCCTGTGAGTTAGTTACTTAGGATGAGAGTTTGTGCTCCTGAGCATATATTCCAGCAATAAAAAAAAATAGAGAGATATATTAAAAACATCTTTCCTCAAAATTGATCATGGGGGTTAACACTAGAATATCATTACCTGTTTCTTAGGAGTGTGGTATTTCTCACACCCAGAATTATTCCTAGTTTGTATTTATGCCCCATTTTATTGATTATTGTACTTGATTAATTCAGGCTTGTAAATCTTCATTTCCAACGACAAAGAGATTTTTTTTTTTTTTTTTTTTTTGCTGAATCTAAGGTACATGAATCTTAAAAATTTGGTCTGAGATGCCCATTCTTTCATCTAGGGTAAACAAGTAGGAATGAAAGACTATTCTCATGGACTTTAAGTACATATACAATTTCAAAATGATTGCAGATAGAGACAATACAGAGACATTTGCATGTATATACTTCATGTATCATAAAACAACCCATTTACTATGTACCTAGTATATATTTTATTTTACTAATTGAAGAGAAACATGTATCTTTCTCATTTTATGCAATGCTAGATTTCTTTCTTAGTAACTGTAAATAAAATGAAACATGCCTATACATCTTCATACACCAAATGTGAATACACTAGTGTTTGAAGCTTTAAGGTTGTCTGTGTCTTGTCCTCTGTTTCAGCTAGAACAGAGGCAATATCTAGGCAACAGGCACAGTAGCAGACATAAAAGTCCTGGGGATGCCTTTCTGTAGCTGTAAATGTGTGTCACTCTGATTTGGTTGATAAATAAAATGCTGATTGGCCAGTAGCCAGGCAGGAAGTATAGTACAGGCAGGACAAAGAGAGAGGAGAATTCTGGGAAGTGGAAGGCTGAGTCAGGAGATGTTGCCAGCTGCTGCCGTGAAGAGCAGGATATAAAGTTTCGGTAAACCAGGAGCCACGTGGCAAGGTATAGATTTATAGAAATGGGTTAATTTAAGATATAAGAAACTAGATAGTCAGAAGCCTGAGCAACACGGCCATACAGTTTATAAATAATACAAGCATCTGTGTGTTTATTTGAGTCCAAACAGATGTGGGATTGGTGGGTGAAAGAGATTTGTCCTGACCGTGGGCCAGGCAGGACCAGGAGATAACCCAGTTACATAAAAGTTTTACAATCCTTGATGTATGGTTTTGCTGTATCCACATGAAGTAGATAAAGAAGTGAAAGGCTTTTTACCATGTAGTAGATGGCTTTTATTTCCTTGTTACAAACTGACATACTAAAGAAAATCTGTTCTCATACTTCCTTCTCCTCAAAACAAAACAAAACAAAGCTAAAAAAGGAAACCCTCATAACATATTTTAGAATCACTGATCAATTTTTGATTTAATGTTTCAGTTTTCATTAAAATTTTCATATTTGACTGAACGTTTGAAACCCCTTGTAGCCTTAATGCTATGTGAGAGTGGGATATTTCTAAAAATCTTATAATAAAAAGTTTCAAATGAAAAAAAAAATCACATGCCAAATTAACCAATCCCAAAGAATATATGATTCGATGAACTTTCATACTATACAGCTGGGGTGGCCATTTGAAACTGAAACTATGGAGCTTCCCATTAGATTTCACACTTTCACTGTACCATATATTCTATGCACTTATCTATTGCCAACATCAAAGATCTATGACAGAGTTGGAACTAGAAAAACAGTTGCCTTTGTGTTCTCTTTCATAACTCATAAGACATCATTATCTACATAATTAAGCTAAACTCCCTGACTTCCAAGCTTCTCTTCAGGTTAAACCATCTCAGATCTCAATCTTATTTTAGTTATAGGCCTCTACTGGTTCCCAGCCAAACTTTGGATTCCCCACTGATTGTGGTGCTCTTAGGCTGAAGTAAGCTGGTAGATTTTATGTTTTAACTCTTGTGGCCAAGAAAAAAGTGATTTTTACCAAAAGAAGTAGCATAGATTTTTTTTTCTTTCTTGTATTCTTGAGGGGTGGACTGTTGAAATAGCACAGTGAGACCAGAGGAGGGAATGCTGCATTTAGTGAGGAGAGAAACAAGCAATTTGGATGCTTCAGAAGCTGTAACAATGGAGAGACTCGGCCTTGGGTACCTGATGAGGTAGAAGTGAGCACTCTCCAGTTTGTTCAGAACTACTGGATGGTTTGTTGAAATGATGAAAGCTAGTGGATGCCTATGATAGGGACAGGCAGAAATGGGGAAATCATAGTTTAGTCCCTGTGCTCTCTCTTATGTGGCATAGCATGAAGATAGCACTTTGCACAGACAATGTGAAATGATTAAGATAACATGCCTATCAACATAAAATCTTACCGTATTTGATGAGAATGTTTGAAATTTACTAAAGGATTTTGAAATATATAATGTGCTGTTGATTATATTTAACATATGGTACAATAGATTATAAAGAAACAATACAAACAAACAAAAATAAAAATAAATTCCTCATTGTCCCAGTTGGTGGTGTTCCCTTGCCCATGATGATTCACACTGATCCAACCTGGGGTAACCACATTCTCCTCTCTGTGTCTGTGAATTCAGACATTTAGATATCACACAGATGAAAATGCAAACATTTGTCTTTCTTTGACTGGTGTGTTTCATTCAGCATAATGTTCTGCAATTTTGTACATGCTGCAAATTACAGTGCCTTTCTTTTTCAAGGCTGAATAGTATTCTATCACATAGATTAGTACATAGATGTGCATGTGGTTTTCTTTATACATTCATTTGTCTCTTAACTGTCAATTTGGTAGTGTTTTAAGCTTGTTTCAAAGACACTTTTGATGTGGATGTGGTCTTCTCAGTTTTTTCTCTTCAAGCCAGAATTTTTGGAGTCAAATATAAGCAAGTCTCCATTTGACTCGTGTGATTTTTTTCTTCCTATGTTTTCTTATATTAGAACTATTTCTTCTTTCTATTAGGATAGGAGAAATCTAGTATTTTTTTTAGAATTTGTTTAAAGCAAAATGAAGTATATAGCTAATTTTATTTTTTTTTCAACTAAACTGATGATACAACTCACATCTTGATTTTGTTTCTAAAATCAGATGGTAGCATTCCTTTGATTCAAAGAACATTTGATTTTTACTATTACACATAACACAATCTATGGCCATTCTTCTACAATTTCCTTGATCTCTATTGAGTATTTCCTTATCAGAATTCATGCACAAAAAAGCTCTTGTATTTTCTAAGTATGAAAAACTCCAGAAATTTTGTTACTGTGACAACTCTGAAATCAGTGCTAAGGTGACCTACTATCAGTGTGCTCTGTACCTTAAATGTGCACATATACACAATAAATATAATAAACGCTAAAAAAAAACAACGGTCAAGAGACATTAAGACATTTCTCAAAATAAATCATAAATGGACGTCAAGGCATTGAGGTGTCTCTGACCTGAATGCACATGTCCATTGTGTCTCACTCAGACTGCTGTGCACCGCACAGATACTATTTTTTCTGATTCAAGCCTGTTTAAAAAAATTATTTTATCCAGAGACTCTATAAATGTGGACACTGTCTAGGCAGAATAAAACTTTCCTATTCCATCACCAAGTCAAGTCAAAACTGGCTGTGGTGGCTAAGGAACATCTGGGTGTTTCATTGTTTCTTACAATATTTTTTTTTAAAAAGGTATTATTTTATTATCTTTCATGTCTGAGATTTTTTACAAAAGAAGAGAAAAAAGTAAACACACAAATACACACACACACACACACACACGCACACGCACACGCACACGCACGCACGCACGCACGCACGCCCACGCACATGCACACACACACACCTCTGAAAAAGAGTAACTTATTTGTGGAGACCAACCTGGGAGAAAGAAATGTGGCCTTTTCTTTTCCATATTTAGATCTGAATGCAATTTACTACTTAAGAAAAATATGTGAAAAATAAAAGTAACAATATATGACACAAAGTTATATTTTGTGGCACAATCTATTATAAAGTAGACTCTTCTCTTTTGTTTCTTAACAGTTTAACATGGAAATAGCCAATTTTTTTTCAAAACAATCATTTCCCTACATGGCAGACTCTGAGATAAAAGGCCGCAAGAATTTCTATTTCTTTAACTCCTGTTCCATCACATAAATTTCTAAGGATGTCACAGTTTCCCTAAGCAAATATTAAATCTGCTCTGGACAGTGACTAAAGTAACATAGTGTTTTCACACCTCCTGCATACTGGCATTTGCATTTCCACGTCAGCATGAGGAATTGCAAAGCAGTCTAATTCTTGCTCTTCTGGGGTATGGACATGATTTGTGTTTACTTTGAAATGTTCTCGTCGGTGAAGCTTAAAAAGGAAATTCTGCAGACTGGATCACCAATCGCAACCTCCCTCCTGCTTAAACATAAAATGAAGGACTAAGAGCACAGGACCCTGTGACTCTCAAGGCTGCTGAGGTCTGCTATCAAATAATCCCTCTGCTATTCCAGAGGGGACTTAATGTGTCTCTTCCTCTCCACAGCTGGTGGGACTAATCAAGGCATCCCAACCTCAGCCAAGCATCATGCCGTAAACTCAACAATCAGTGTGCTTGCCCAAGGAGGCCCCTGACAGCCAGTGGAGGAAAGAGCAACAATAACATTTTAGAGGCTGCATCTTAACAGACAACCTGAGAGCACACTTACAAGGACTTAAAATATTCCTCTGTGGCTTCTGACAAAAACTGCTTGCACAGGGAAACGAAGGTTTCCATCTCTTTTGCCTTTCAAATATAATAAGTAATTGGATTGTGAGGCTTATTCAAAGATAGGCAAGGATATTCAGCAAATTTCAATTTTATTCAATAATAAGTAGTTTTTTTATGGACCATCCCTGATTACAAGTGAACTTGACACCTCTAGGGATTATGGAGTAGTTTAGCCCCCGACAATCATACTCACGTAAATGACTAATACATAGTGATTAGATTTCTCACAGGACATGTTAAAATCTGAAAATCCAAGTCTCTCTTACCATAGGATGAACTTATGCCCCCTCTAAAATCTATTTGTGAGTTTATCCTTCTGATGATGATACAGAAATATCACTAACATAAAAATTTCAGGACCTTGAGTAGTCCTTTTATTTTTCTTCTGATATTCAAACCAACCTAAAGACTTGTAAAATCACTAGCTTCTTCTTTTTATATCAAAACTGGAGACAAACAATAAAAATAATAATACCATGACAAAAGTAGCTTCATTGTCCTTTATAGTCAGTGGGAGCACAGACCATGAGCTTCCATAATGCTCCCCCACCCCTCCAAACAGAAAATGAGTAACAGCCTAGACAGAAAGCTATCAAACAGAATGCTTAAAAATTGTGATATGGATGCTCAAGTGTAGCTCTTCACAGTTGATGTCTTCTGGTGGAGGAGAAAGTGCGAAAGGACTCAGTTTTCTCTAATGGGCTTGCCAGTGAGATTCTGACCATGCTCCAGTGGGCAACATAAACTGGAATTGTTTTTCCTTCTCCTTCTCCTTCTCCTTCTCCTCCTCCTCCTCCTCGTCCTCCTCCTCCTCTTCTTCTTCTTCTTCTTCCTCTCCTTCTCGTCCTCTTCCTTGTCCATCTCCTCCTTCTTCTTTTACTTTTTTTTGGAGTGCAGTCACAAGGGTAGTGTCAGAAGGACTGGGGAGTATAGTCGGTGTTCATGATGTAAAATCCCCAAATAATCAATAAAAATAACGTAAAAATTTAAAAAAAAAAACATGGTGATGACCTTGAAAGAGAGGTTAAGGAATAAGTAAAATCTCCAGTGGATTGTAGTGTTTTAGGGAAATAATAAGCATTTGTGGTTTCTGCTAAGGATTTAGGGTTTTCTTTCTTTTTTCTACTTTTATTGAAAATAAATTCTTTTCTCTTATAATACATCCTGCATGGTTTCCTTTCCTGTTACTCCTCCCAATTCCTCCTCATCTACACTCTCCTTTGGATCTATTCTTTTGTCTTTCATTAGAAAACAGGGCTTCACTGGGTGGTGGTGGCACACGCCTTTAATACCAGCACTAAGAAGGCAGAGCCAGGCAGATCTCTGTGAGTTTGAGGCCAGCTTAGTCTACAGAGTGAGATCCAGGACAGGCACCAAAACTGCACAGGCAAACCCTGTCTCAAAAAAAAAAAAAAAAAAGAAAAGAAAAGAAAGAAAGAAAAGAAAAAAGAAAAGCACAGCCTTCTAAGTGATAACAATGAAATATAAGAAGGTAAAACAAAAACTATTACATCAGAATTAGACATGACAAACAGAAGAAAAAGAGCACAAGAGAAGGCACAAGAATTAGAGCCCTGCTCATCACATGCTCAGGAATCCCACAAAAACACTGAACTTGGAGCCATAGTCAGATATGCAGAGGACTTGGTGCAAACCCAGGAAGGCCTTGTGGATGCTTCCTCAGTCTCTAAGTTCAGATGAGCTTTGATTGTGATGATTAGAGGGCCTTGTTTTCTTGGAGTTCTCCATGCCCTTTGGCTCTTACACTATTTCTGCTTCCTGTTCCACAAGGTTCCCTGAGCCCTGAGGAGAGGAATTTAGGGAGACATTTCTTTTAGAACTAAGTATTCTAAGGTCTGGCACTCTCTGCATAATGTCTGACTGTAGGTCTCTGTATTTGTTCCCATCTGCAATTGGAGGAAACTTTTTTTCATAATGGTTGAAGAAGGCATTGATTGATCTATAAATATAGCAGAATATCATTAGAAGTCTTTTTATCACTGTGTTCTGCTTTTTTTTTTTTTGTTTGTTTGTTTGCTTGCTTGCTTTTTAGAGCTGTATTTGGTTTTACCCTAGATCCCTGAGCTATGTAGTCTCTGGTTCTTGGTCGCCCAGGCAGTGTGAGGTAGGGGTTTCATCTATGGAAGTGGGCCTTAAGTCAATCCAGTTATTGCTTGGTTATTCCTACAAGCTTTGTGCCACCACTGCAGTGCCGTATCTTCCAGGCAGGACACATTGGGGATCAAAGGGGTTTTTTGTTTTTTTTTCTTTGTTTGTTTGTTTATTTTGCTACGGTCTCTTCTCTTTTTGGTTTGCAGAAAATCAAGAGATTAAGATGTAGTAGGAAATATAGCAGACACTGAGTGTGGCCTCATCTTGCTCATTCATTTCAACAGTGAATGAAGGGAAATGCCTTAGTGCCATCATCAATTGAAAGCAGATGCAGCACTGGTTTCTGCTAAGAATTTAAAGAAAAGAATTGTTGTTCCATCAAGATAGATATTTTGTTTTAGTATTACCAGGCTCTTCAGAAGGGAATGTCCAGTTTTAATGGATTAGCCATCACTTTGAAAGTACAGCTTAGCAAGTAATCAGAATAATATGGATAGTTAGCACCATGAGTGTGAACTGCAACAAAACATACAGTGTAGGAAGTGAATGAGGATGCACATGAAAATATATGTGATTTTGTTTTTACTTTACTGATATTATTGATATTAATATTGATAATAGTTATTCTAAAGTTTGATTAATTTACAGTCTCAGGTTACAATAGTATAGCCTAGCCTCATTACACATTGCACACATACACATAATCACACACACACAACACACACACACACACACACTCATGAACAGATACTCATAGTTATGCACACATTATACACACATGAACATACACATATTTATATACACATAAATATTCATACACACATATACTTACACACAGAGACACATATCCGCACACATGAACATACATACACATAAATGTTCATATACACATATACTTACACACACATACACATATTCATATATTCATGCACATTTACATAAACATACTCAAACACACATACTCACAGACATATAATCACATATATAAACACACTGTTACTCTTACACCTTCTCATGCACACATACATACCCATAGACATATACACACACTCTCACACACACTCTCACACACAAAGTTGTAGGTGCTCATATATATATATATATTATATATATATATATATATATATACACACACACCCACACACATACACACACACTCACACACATACTAAAACACAACACTCTCACACAGTGATGCACAATGCACAATATGTACAATACTCAAACACAAATTCATACATACATATAGACACATATATGTACACACACATATATGCACACACACAAACACATATGATCACAGATACTCAAGCACACATACAAACACATATAGATATAAACATACTCAAACACATACACATACACACATACTCATACACATACACATACACACACACACACACACACACTTTGATAGTTTCAATAACAACCAGAATTTGCTTTTACATAGCATAAAAGTACACAGCTACTGTAGAATCCTTTTTGCAGAATTATTCTTTGTGAAATAATATCATAATCTACCAAAATTTTAGGTGCTGAAAGCAATGATAAAAGAAATAATTGTTTTAAATTTTTACCATGAATCACTTCTCCCAAATTAAATTCTGACTGGGTCAATTATCAGAGCTTTCAGAGCACTCCTCAGTGACAGACAAGGCACAGGGGTATTCAGGGGCTCAGACAGAAGTTGTCTGCTAAGGTCACATAAACGTACAAACATTTGAAGATATTTTCTGTCAAGATAAGAACTTAGCATCTGAAGTATGGAAAATAGACTGAGGGGGAGTGGTCAGTCAGGTCTTCCTTCTCTAGTCATCTTAGCAGTAATGTATTAGTGGGGGTTACCTCTAGCCATGCCCTAAACAATCTCTAATTATGATTCTGCTCACCGACTGACATTCAAGCACATCACATTACGGCAGGAACAACACAGCTCATCTGTTTAGCTGAGTGCAG